>NC_080572.1:21688276-21870079 GCF_030247185.1 Malaya genurostris | reverse complement strand
ACAAAAAAATGCTTTGTGGCAGGTATATCATGCCTCCAAAAAAATCGTCGTGTTTTTGGTCCATTTTTCCAAACTGTGCATCGCTTTATCATCAATCGCGTAAAACTCCTATTAGTGGAATAAGACGGAAAGTGGCTTACACAAATATCTCTGTTAAAAATGGACGGATTTTAACAATCTTTGGCTTGTTGGATAGCTATTACCATGCGGAATCTAAGTCTAAAAGCATATTATGTTTTCAAAATCAGTTGTGACAGATATTGTCAAAAATTTTGACATAAAACTTCGTATAATTAAAAAAGCAAACATCCTATCACGGTTTTTCTTTCGCCAGTTTAAGTGACAGTGTACAATATTTAACACACTTTACCCTATAACTCAGGAAGCGGTAGTTGGATCCGATTAAAATTTAGGAATTCCGTATGGAGAGTGAGAGAGTGTTCAGCTCAATTAACTGAGTCGAATGGTAATTTTTGCTAGTCGGTTTTTCAAGTGATTGCAGATCCGTTCTATTTGAGAAAGACAAAAGTATTATGCATCTTGACTCGTTCACTGCTGAGTGCTAAGTAAGCAAGTGAGTGCCATCACCCATAGTATACGATAATAGTTGAAAATAAACTGAGTTCGCAGTTTTTTTTCACTGTAAACATAGGCGGTAGGCAGCCTGTCAGTGTCTTTAAATCTTACCGAAAGTGTTAAATAACAAGAACCGATTGTTTTTGAATTGCTTATAACGGTACTACAGATTGCACTACAAAAGACCCTGCATATGAAAACACATGAAGAGAAAGTCCAATTGATTGGACGAAACTAAGCATGCTTCGCTCTACTTAGCCACTACGGTATTCACTTACAGTCCCGTATCGACGGAAACAAATTCAACAGAAACACATACAATGATCACGAGTCTATTTCTACCCATCTGCTCTTGCCGCACGATACTGATTTGAGACTTTTGTTTTTGTCTATTTCGCTATCTACGGGATAACACACGATAGTTTCATCCATCGATTTAATGGATCTCCACTAGTGTGTGGTAGCAGCAGTGACGATTGTGTGATCTCAAACACAATGGTAAAGGTAGACAAACCTTTTATTGTCCTTCAACGATTTTGTTTTAGGCTTTGTTAAGACGTAAAGCCGCCTTGGCTAAGTAGAGCGAAGCATGCTTAGTTTCGTCCAATCAATTGGACTTTCTCTTCATGTGTTTTCATATGCAGGGTAGTTTAATTGGTAAAACAATTTCCCCGGTTAGGAGTTAGCTACGGGTTCGAGTCCCGTCTCTGCGGTAACATTTTCGCGGTTTTCATTACATCATTGTGTTCACATGTCGGTTTTCCAATCTGTTTCCCCGTTAGATACTGATCATGTTAAAACTAGCTCAAGGCGGCTTTACGTCTTAACAAAGCCTAAAACAAAATCGTTGAAAGACAATAAAAGGTTTGTCTACCTTTACCATTGTGTTTGAGATCACACAATCGTCACTGCTGCTACCACACACTAGTGGAGATCCATTAAATCGATGGATGAAACTATCGTGTGTTATCCCGTAGATAGCGAAATAGACAAAAACAAAAGTCTCAAATCAGTATCGTGCGGCAAGAGCAGATGGGTAGAAATAGACTCGTGATCATTGTATGTGTTTCTGTTGAATTTGTTTCCGTCGATACGGGACTGTAAGTGAATACCGTAGTGGCTAAGTAGAGCGAAGCATGCTTAGTTTCGTCCAATCAATTGGACTTTCTCTTCATGTGTTTTCATATGCAGGGTAGTTTAATTGGTAAAACAATTTCCCCGGTTAGGAGTTAGCTACGGGTTCGAGTCCCGTCTCTGCGGTAACATTTTCGCGGTTTTCATTACATCATTGTGTTCACATGTCGGTTTTCCAATCTGTTTCCCCGTTAGATACTGATCATGTTAAAACTAGCTCAAGGCGGCTTTACGTCTTAACAAAGCCTAAAACAAAATCGTTGAACTACAAAAGAGTTTCAAAGCCGGCAGGGTAATGGCGACTCGGTGATGAAAAGTTGGAAAGTATGATCAATCTAGTGCACTTTCATCTCAGTGAACCGAGTTTTAGACAAAACATGCAAAAGCAAACAAGCAGCAGTAGCTGCAAATATATACAGATTTCTGTTCGATTACGATGGCTTTGCTGTTGAGTGGGTAATTTTCAGCACCATCCGAACGGTGGAGGCATAAAAGGTGCGAAGAACAGATGATTCGACAGAGTGAATCTAAAAAGATGTGAAATAGAGATGATCTCGTCGTGATGGAATGTCATTGTTTTAATCCGGTCAAGTAGTGCGCCTGATGGTGTGAGTCAGTGCTGTAAAACTTCATTCAATTCAATTGAAACTGAATGTGGAACACATTGACGATCTCTCTAATGCAGTAAACTTCACTCTCTGACACACACAATGTTTGCTGACGGCCCGAACGGGCAGCATTCAGTCATCACTCGTTTCTCTTCAATCGAGGCTTAGTTTAACCACCGTCAGTTGATCTCTTGAAGTAACAAAATATCTCTTTCAATAGTGTGAGAGCGGCCTTCAAATGAGGTTCATGTAAACATTCGAATTGGTTCAAGATAATAGATGAAAGACTAATCAGATAGCTGAAATATCAATCACAGAATACACATAAATGAATTGTTTCCTCCTTAAGTTTTCATTTTTAACACTTTACTCCATTTATAATTCTATTCGATCGAAATTGCTTACTACCAAGAGCGAAGACTATGAAGCAGCTAGACTACTTGGCACTTGAAACTGAGCAAGCAAAACTTCGAATGACTAGGTACGATTATTCAACTGACGATGAATGCTGGGAGCTTCACTTGGAATTAGCAGCATAAGTCAAATGAATTAGTAGGGATATGCTGACGGTCAGTGGCCATAAATTTCATTTTCATCTTATATTATTCGATTGAAAATGAAATTTTACCGCACTGGTGTGAGTGACATCAGGTTGGGATGATGGGAGTGGGATAAAGAGACGAAGATCGATAACGTACTGGTTACGGGCTTTTCTTACTATCAGTACGCATACCTTTCGTTTTGCGCTTACATGCCGTTTAAACTGGAGAGCTGGAAAATTGGAACTTAATCATCCTTATTCTGGTCAATCGTATCTCAATTGTATTCCAAAATAACGCTAGCAAAATCAAAGGTAGCTAGGATTCGATCGAGCCATATCAATACGTCGTTATTCAGAATAAGGGTGATTATTGGGAACGTATTCCCGATCGTATACAATGATCTAAAGCTTTTATTGTAAGATATCTGGCGAGGAGACAGTGCTAGTGTAGGTTAGGCTTTTTGTTGAAACGCGTATTTCTTTACCTTTTTTCTCCCGTATTTTCAGGCAGTAACCGGGGAAGGTGGTTCCATCTTTTTTATTGGAAACGATGGGTGCTGCAGCTGGCCAAATGTTAGTTAATTGAATTGTAAAACGTCTGAAAATTCTGCACAGTCGTGGATTTTCCAAAGTTATGTATGCACAGCTTGCTAGTGAATGGCGTGACTCATTGAAAATTAATAGTATTGAATGTCTAGGTAGTTAGAGTTTATTTCTCAAAATTAAATCATTTAATTGTTCCGCTATCAGTAATTGACAATTTATGTCAGTGTTAAATATTTTCATTATTAACATTTTCATTCTTACTCGAAGATGTATATTTACGCCAGTAGCCAGTACCAGTTTTTGAGGTTCAAAAGTTTTTTTTAATGCCAAACCTAACTGCTGTCAAACCGTTTGTTTGAATCCAGTTTCGAACCTAGTTTTAACGTCGTTGAACTGAAAATCGAACCAAATTTCGAATCTGATTCTTATATCGGATTTGTTTACTTAGCTTCGTTGCTCGCGAGAAGATCTATTCCTTGCAGTTGTTATTCGCATTGAACATACCCCTTAATGGCTTAACGCGAATATGGAACGAATATTCATACAGCGATCATCGTCAAAACCTAATTTGCGATGATCGTTCGTGCTGTCATTGAAACAAGCAAAATAAGACGTTTCCCTCTGCATTATTACCATAGTCTTATGTGTATGTAATGAACCATATCCCAGCACTCACAGTTCGGGTTTACATCTCATCCAAGTCAGTCGACAAACAAAACCGCTTACGTTGGGGACAGAAGAAACCAAGTATAGTATTGTGTAGTGAACAATAGACCTCGACAATGAGTGAACCAAACGAACAAAAGCTACCGTCGGTACGAAAGAATACAATTATTGTTGACTTCAGACAGTGCAAAATTCGACCTTCGATACGAGAACTTGAAGGTTTGCTTAAGGAGCAAATGCATCTTGACATTAAACGTGTGCATTTACTTCAATGCAATAAGACCAATAATGTTGTTTATATCCAGTTCTATAAAGAGTTGGATGCAATTCAATTCGCTAAAGACAATAATAATGTGCACTATGTGGAGCATGAAAACATCGAGTACAACATTCCAGTATATATGGATGATAGTGCTATAGAAGTGCGTGTGCATGATCTTCCCTCAAGCGTCATCGATCCTTATATTCGCAAAACCATGTCCCAATACGGAGAGATTCTCTCTATCGAAAAAGAAAAGTGGAACAAATTTTTCCCCGGTATTGTAAATGGCGTACGTTTGTTACGCATGCGCTTGAGGAAGCCTATACATTCTTATGTGACATTCGGTCAGGATACAAGAATACCGTGCAAATCAATTGTTACCTATGACAATCAGATGGCCACATGTCAATATTGCCAAAAAGCTGTTCACTACGGTAAGCCATGTGATAAACCGGACAAGGAGACAACTACACCAAAGGACAACGGTGCTTCCTTCACATCAACCCCAAGCAACCCCAGTACACCTGTGACAGTCACCAACAACAGTGAAGAATCCTCTTCAACGAAACCATCCAACGTATCCCCTATAGAACAAAGTACACCAGCTGCAGTTAACAGCTTACCATCCAACCAACCAGCAACTGCAAACAATATACAACAAAGCGCAGCTACAGCAACTAGCAACGAAATCAACAACAATACCACCGATGCGGCAATGGATGACGAGACGAACCACGAACGAAGTGCCCCTCAATCCTCGCAGGAGGAAAATGGAAGCTCCTCTCCCCCTAGAAAAAGGCTGACAACGAGATCCAATACAAAAAAAAAATCTTTTATTTAAAAATTCAGCTAAATCGGCCACGTAAAGCTTGTACGCAAATAGGCCTGAATAAAATATCTTTTAAATAAAAAAAAAATATCCCAGCACTCTCCCATTGCTGCTACCTTACGAGATATGATGAATTTATTAGATGTAGAATTATTCGAAGAATGGAAACCAAAGATCATCGCAGTGACGCTATTCGAACCAATTCGAAGAGTAAAGTAAATGAACGAATGATAAACGAATGTATAAAACGAACATGCACAATGTATACCAGTAACGAAGAATGTATTAGTATATTCGGGTTCTCTACGATTTTTGCTTATTCATTTTCAGCCTTCTCTCTTTCGTGCAGTGAATAGTTCAATGTTGTTCGCCCGTATCATAAGTAATAGAAGCATATTGCGGCGAAGATCGATGAATGAGTTAGTTACTCGAAGAATATTTGCAACATTGGTACAAGACACTTTTTTTATCCCACCATATACACAGCATAGTTTTCTTCCCGATGCGATTAGGTTTTGCAGTTGATATCTATGCACGGAACCACCCGCGATCCCATTTCAATCAGAATATTAGTTGATTTTCTGAATTCGATTGGTTAAAATTTGGTACAACTAATCGATTGTTGTTTTAACTAAACTGTCATTTTTGTTTTTCGATTAGCAGAAACGATGATTGAAACAACTAATTTAACTGTTTAATAAAATGCTGTCAATTAGTGAGGACACATCTCTTTCAATTTCAACAAATATTTTAGTTGAAATAACTGGTGTTGTTATTGAAACAAAATTCTGTTAGTTGAAAAATAAATTATTTGTTTTAGACATTGCAAATAGTTGAATCAACTCGAACAATGTTATTGATTTGAGAAAGTAATCAAAATATACTTATTGATACACGTCATGATCTATTTGAAATAAGTTCGGTATGTTGAGATTCATGAAATAAATATCGTTGTTAAAATATAAACAGTATTTTATATTGACATGTAATATCATTAGGGCTGGGAAAACCACCGATCACTGCTGATTTCAAGTGATCTTAACCAAGGAATAAATTATCATTACGAAATCAGAACTGATCTGATCTCTAAGTGATTTTGATTTTTGTATTCTGAAAAAATACTTCTGATTCAATTGGAAATGATGTAGAAAAACGTTTTTAATCAGCAAAAGTGCCCGGAGGAGCAAGTAAATTAGCGAAATTATTTAATTTACCTAAAATGAGTATTGAAAGATGATGCCTTCAAACCGTTGAACTAAAATTATGCACTGATAATTTTAGTCAATTTATATGAGATTGGGTGCATCAACCGCTGGGAATTGGAATTTTGCGACGGCAATTCAAACGCGCCATTCAATCGCAACACGTTCTGCGTGTTTGAAACCCTTCGCTTCTGTTACTTTTATAAATTAAATTCATGTCAAAAAGTGTTTTATTGCTAATGCATGAACATCATCATCGGTATCAAACAGCTGGAAGTAAAACAGTCTTCTGGAAGTAAATCAACGATCGAATCCTGAGCATAAAATATTTGCGCATACCTGAAAGATTACGAGGTGATCATTCTTTAACATTTTCTAATTTGTCACCAAATCTTTTTCATCTTAAACAAGGTTAACTTTATCACAACACCGCTGTTAGATAAACACTTGTTATCATAAATTTCTCAAATCGAATGAACACAATTTCACCAAACGCTTTAACCATCGATGTTGTTTTAATTGACATTTTAAAGCGTCGCGAACAGATTTCAACTAAAAAAGTTGTTGATTTTGCATTGCGATTATTGTTTTGCTTTCAACTGTCTCCGGCATTTGACAGCATTCAAAACAACATATTTTTCAGCTACTTGAATATATGCTAATCAAAAACCATATTGGTTGAATCAAAAAGAAATTAGATAAATCAACTATCGCAAAAACCAAAAACTGCGATATCGCAATTTTATGATCGAAGGGTTATCCGTATGGTTAGTCATGCTTTTCGGTGCTTGATATTTTCAAAACCATTTTTTCAAGCCGGGAAAGCTCATGCGGATTTCCCCAACTTCTGAATCTTTCACATAACGTGTAGACGATTAGAGATACTTGGGCGATAAACGTTCAACCTCTCCGCCATTTGCTTTTTAATTTCTTTTCGTTCAACAATTCTTGCAACTTGGCATTATCAAGTGCACTGGGTTAACCTGTAAGTTCGTTGTCTTTGACACTTCTAAATCTGTTATACCAACAAGTCGCGACCGATAGAGCATGTTCCCCGTAAGCAGAAACGAGAATTCGATGGGATGCAATAGCACTTTCAATTCTTACCGGAAATGATCTTTACTTGGCAAGAATTTCGACATGCTCACCTCCCTAAATGCATATAACACTAACTTGTAATTGACAATATAGCAGTGGTATTTTAGAACTTGATGATGCATAAAAAATACGCTGTAGTTTCGACGGTGAACCAATCACTGTTTACAGAGATATCTCTTGACTTATCTACCGCATCTCTCAACTGATATACTGACCAATTGCCATACAGTTGCAAATCAAGTAGAATTTGAGCTTTACGTCTGCTTAACGGTTTATGTTAAAAACTACAAGATGCCAAAACAGTCCAACATAAACTGTTATACACTAACGAGTCGATGGGGAATCGCAAAGAAACACCTAATATGCTATGTGCCCTAAGCACAAAACCTGCTAACCCATGAAAAATCATTTGTCCTTTTCAAAGTGGTTTCTGGATGAGTTGGTGCTCGATGAAAATTGTTCATAATATGAATGGAAAATAAAGTTTCTTTTTTGTTTCAATGATAGAGGTTTTAACCTTAAGGTCATTCGTCTCTTCGGGCCAGAAATACTTTCTGACCCTATGTGCGGGCAGCCCAGATGGGCTGCGGGAAAGGCATCGACTAACCCATCACGCTATACCCGTCCCCCAGAGAGCTTTCCTTTTTCATCTTGTGATAACATAATTTATTTTTCGTTTTTTTATCGATATCATAGTAAGTAAACAGTAAAAAAATATGAAATTTACAGGAGACAAACATCAATATATGACACAATTCAGAAGAACGTAATTCGTAAGATAATTGAATTTCACAAGAATGATTTAAATGTACGTCAAACATACCCCACTTTTCAAGCAGACATGTACACTTACATGTTTCAGCAGTTAAAAATATATCGAAATGCATTTGGCTTGTGTTCGATGAACTGTAAAAATAAGTCATTTTTGATGCTCGAGTATGTCGGTCTCAGAAGACGTAAATTTACACGATTTTTTCTAGGTGTGTAGAGATTAAAACCTGTTTTAATCCACCTAGTGGTGTAATGATGCCTTTCTCATGTATAATATTGTATTCTATTCAAAATTTTTCTCTTCGTTTTTTTAAAGAAACTAATCTTGAACACACTTTACCATAAAACTCCGGAACCGGAAATCGGGACCATGAGGCCTTTCATTTGAATCTAAGTTTGTCAAAATTGATTCAGCCATCTCTGAGAAAACCTAGTGAGATTATTAGACACACACACACACACACACACACACACACACACACACACACACACGCGCACACACAGACATTGCTCAGCTTGATGAACTGAGTCGAATCTCTCTGGGCCAATTTTCACTAGTCGGTGTTTCAAAAGATTGCATAACCTTTCTATATGAGAAAGGCAAAACGTAAAAAGTAAACAAAAAAATTATAAATTGGGCATCATCATGGTGTTTGTAAAAGCTTGAGCTATGAAACGGCCAATTTTTTTTAATGGTGGATAATTTTTTGACATTTAATATTTAAATATGATTTTGGGCATATGACCGCCATGACTTTTTTTCACAAAGTTCGTTCTGGAGGTCCAATTTTCAACTTGTTTTCAAAGTATTTCAGACGTCATACTGAGGACCTTTTTAACTCCAATGGTAAGATTCGAAGTAATACACTTGGCTCGTATTCTTCCGTTTTTACAGCGATTATATCGATTCTTAGACTAAAACAAACTTGATGAAATGCAATGTGCAACGCGTTCATCGAAAACCGAATAATCAATGAAATCAATAAGATGATTGAAGCTGTAACTGCCATAGATTTGTTTGTTTAGTTTATTTCATACGTTATCAAATTCGAAGAGATTGATTTACCTACCACCGTTTTCTATAGTGATGTGGTAAACAAATCATCGATCGTGTTCTTCGATCAACCACGTGATCGAACGGATAATCAATTAGACCCATTGCGTGGAGCTGATCCGTATCGTAAATGTGTTATCTTCTTTATTATATTTTCGGCTATTACAACATTAACAACATTAAGGTAAACAACGCAACAAATCTGTTCTAATTAGTCTCTTGCTGGTCCTCACAGTGGGGGTAACTTGGTTGGATATCAATCTTTAAGCTTCCATGTATCGGAAACTTATGCTATAGTATTGATTTCGTCGATCGTATTTTTTCATTGCTTATTTTTTTGCAAACACTCGCTTCTCCGCCGGGGGCCGGAAACGATTACGAAAGAAATTAAAAAATGACCATGTGTTCAAGATTTCATGATTTCACTTCGCTGTGTCATGACACACCGATTACCGATCGCTTCAGTAGCTATTTGTGGAATCATTATTACTCTTACTGGAAGGAATTACAGCTCCTCATAGTATGACATTGTCGTCTACCGACGCGAGCCTATGAGTCTAATTTATTCAACATTATGATTAATTTACTAGCGGCGATGTAGGTTGACTTCTTAGGACATATTTCTTGGGGCGAAACGGAAGGACGGACCGAATAAGCCTAGATAGACAATATTTGTTTGACCTGAAGCATAATGCGAACCCTCATCGCTAATACTGAAATGACAGCTGAAACTATGGCAATTTGACTTAATCACAACCTACTCAAATAACGAGCAGCAAGGGAACCAATTTGGGAAAATGAAGCAGCCAAACGATGATGGGTAACCTTTATAATGCGAAAAAAAGATACTCGTAAAAAAGTAATATGATGAAACTGGTCACTTTTTCTTAGCATGCCCATTTGCTATAACGAAGGCAACGAAAGCGTGAGTAGCAATCAATGAGAAGACGTGTTCAGGGTAGCAATAAATCTAGATATAATTAGATGCAGAAAAAGAAAAACAAAATCAATATTGCATTGTATCAGCTCACCTATCGTGCTCGGATATCCGACACCAGTTATTGAGGACGGTACCAAAAATTAAGCGAATTTTTTAGCAACTATTTACTGTCTCTCGCCTTTTGAATAGTCTCTTTTAAACTTTTATACGATCATATATTCGGACTACAAAGAATGCACGATGACTATTATCAAATAACTTAATAGTTGATTTTCTAAGATTTTCGAAATCGATTTAGGTTTCACTATGAAGTTTTATCATGTTGAAAAACACCGCGATTTGTCACCTATAAGATTACATCTCCCGAACCGGAAATGTTTGGAATAACCCTAATATCATTGAAGCTTTTAAAGTCTAAGTTTATGAAATAAGCTATTTTAATCTACCTAGTGGGGTGATAACATCTTTCTTTTGTCATTGAGGCAACCTTATTTCTTAATAATTTTCTCTCTGTTTGAGTAGTTTCTCTAATTCTTTCACGAAACGAATGGGAGAAGGTGTCAGATTGTTGTTAATATTACGTTTATTATAAAAATATGTTTTATATAGTAATAATATAGTTTCAAACCCACCAAAATCATCCAAGTCTATAAATAGACCATGTTGCACGTTTGTTAGCTTTCTTCATTCGTTGTAAGTCGTTAGACAGTATTGGACGTGTTTTAATTTCGCTGCTTGCTTGTTGGTGTTTAGTAAATCCAAAAAATCTGTTGGGCTCATGGGCAAACGCAGAAAGTAGAATCCGGGCGCTAGGCCGAAAATGGCAGATTTGACAGCAAGTACTCGGGAACAAATGAAGAAAATGTAGCATCAGTGCGACGATGGCAAATCAGTGCATTCAGCTCACTCAATTATTTCGCATAATCGGTTCAGAGTTCTCAGCGAGAAAACAGCAGGAAATACGAGCGATCTCAATGGTTTTTGGTGATGATGCCCCATTACTGGAGGAAGACATCCCACGGAAAGCTAAGTTCAGTCAGACTCGACAAACTGTTAAATGATGTGCTATCCATGGAAATCGAAGCGAAATACAAACTAACATGAATCGGGATCAAAGTACTGATTGAATTCCGAGAAGGTTTTCCCAAAGACGTGGATTTTATTAACACACAAAACACTGAATATTTCACACATGATGTTCAATTGGATAAACGCTTCAAAGTAACAGTTCGGCTGAAAAGTTCGTATCGTTTAATAGAAACACACATTTTTTTGCCAAAATTCGTTTTTATTATTCAACATAATTGCCATCAGAGGCGATACAGCGATTATAGCGATCTTCCAACTTTTCGATACCATTTTTGTACGATTTGTCCTTTGCCTCAAAATAAGCCTCAGTTTCAGCGATTACCTCTTCATTGCTTCTAATTTTTTTACCAGCGAGCATTCTCTTGAGGTCTGAGAACAGGAAAAAGTCACTGGGGGCCAAATCTGGAGAATACGGTGGATGAGGGAGCAATTCGAAGCCCAATTCGTTCAATTGCAGCATGGTTTTCATCGACTTGTGACACGGTGCATTGTCTTGATGGAACAAAACTTTTTTCTTCTTCAAATGAGGCCGTTTTTTTTGAAAATTCGTCCTTCAAACGCTCTAATAACGCTATATAATAGTCACTGTTGATGGTTTTTCCCTTTTCAAGGTAGTCGATGAAAATTATACCATGCGAATCTCCAAATACAGACGCCATAACCTTACCGGCCGATTGTTAAGTCTTTCCACGCTTTGGGTTCGGTTCATCGCGTGCAGTCCACTCAGCTGACTGTCGATTGGACTCCGGAGTGAAGTGATGGAGCCATGTTTCGTCCATTGTTATATATCGACGAAAAAAACATAACATATATAACAGCGATATAACAGCTCCAAACACTGCTCAGAATCATCAATTCGTTGTTGTTTTTGATCGATTGTGAGCTCACGCGGCACCCATTTTGCACAAAGCTTTCTCATATCCAAATATTCGTGAATAATATGTCCAACACGTTCCTTTTTCCGTTTTCATCGATAACAGCCTCTTTTGGACGTCCACTGCGTTTATCGTCTTCGGTGCTAATATGACCAGTACGAAATTTTGCAAACCACTTACGAATTGTTGCTTCACCCAGTGCAGAGCCTGGATAACACTCATCAAGCCATTTTTTGGTATCGGCGGCACTTTTTTTCATCAAAAAGTAGTGTTTCATCAACACACGAAATTCCTTTTTTCCATTTTTTTTCACAATAACAAAAGTAGCTTCACTCAAAATGCAATATCTCACAAACTAATAATCAGACAGCTGTCAAATTTATACACGTATCTTTTGAAGGTTGGTACTAACTGAAAATGGTATGGATTTAATTCTAGTGGCGCCCTCTCATAGAAACGATACGAACTTTTCAGCCGATCTGTTAGTTGTCCGGAGACTATCAAACATTAAACCCGAATACATAAAAACGGATCTGAAAGAGAAATAAACTGCAACCACAGGCAATATACACCATCTCAAGAAAAGCGGAAAACCGTACATTCAATGATGGTCTCTATCTTGTACATTTCAAAAACAAGAAACTGTTACCCTCGGAGAAGCCTCATGGGAGGCTTATAGAGGTGTTCGTAACGAAGTTACTCAATGCATGCGTTGTCCAAAGTTCGAACATGGAGCAAAGAAACTGCAGAATGAAATCACGATGCAATGTGCGCGCCCAGCAACATGAAACTAAAGACTGCCCAATGTTGTGACCGTTGACCGTTGTTGTCCAAAAAGAGAAGAGTACTAATGTATCCGAAAAGAGACTTGAAGTAAAAATCAATGTGGAAGTCAGCCACGTAAGCTCCGCTTCCTGGGTCCTACTGGGCTCATCGTGTACTTTATCTGACCCTCGAAACATAACTATCGAAGTCGACTAGAAGAAACCGAAACTGCACTCATGTTCACACCAGAGGAGTTTCTACCAATTTGCAGTGCTATGTGGGCAAACATTAAACAGTGTCGCACACGTGCGGACCAGATCCTGTGTCTTGGTGAGTTTATCATTCAACATGGTTGTTAACTCGTTAGGAATATTGAATTGGTATGCTCATTCAATTGAAACGAAAAAACTACACTCTTAGAAAAAGTGAAATTCACTCTTGACATAAATTCAAGCATGCCATAATTTCTTCCGCGATGAAACAATATTACGTCTATGAACATGTAAAATGTGTGTAGAATTTATGAATTTCATGCGTTCTCTTGAAATTCATGTATAACTTGTTACTGACACACTCTCTCCATCAGTAACTGTCTAAATTCCGGATTATTGAACTGTAATGCTGTACCTCACTGCTTCAAAAGGTGGTGGAGTTGCTATCATCATTTGTAAAGGCGTAAAGTTTTCAACACTTCCACTGTGTGTGAAAATAATTTCAACTTCGAAAAGCATTAAGATGTTTGATGTCTACTGTCCGACGTAAAGTAAGGACAGCAATGTTTCATCGCAACTTTTTAAGAATGACCTAGCTACTAAATTGACACGAAATCGTTCCTAAGTCATAATCTCTCCCGCTGATCGCCTTAACGCTCGACATTTTCTTGTCAAACATCAACATCAGTAAGTCAATCACGTATTCAGGACTGAGTTCGGACCACTGGTGTGCGAACTTGGTGATCAAATCACCACAGTACCGAAGCATCAACGGAACTACCACAACATGAACTGAGGTTACTTTCAACGTATTGTCGACTCTCGAGTTGACGACAAACTTCAGCTACGGGCACCACAGAGCATTGATGGACATTGCTGCAAACATTGACGAGACAAACAGAATCTGCATACGCAGGGTGCCTGTAAGAGATAACCTAAACCAGTACCACCTTTGAAATTAGCCAACAGAGTATTAATTTCTCCTATCGAAAAAGTCAATGCAATTGGTAAACACTTACTCAAATCTCACAATTAAGATAGTGCAATTCGCAGCCCTCTAGAAAAGTGTGTCTCTGATCGAATCCTTACCCTGGATGTTACTCCGTGTATATTTAAAAACGACCAGAAAATCACGGTCGAGCAGGTTCAATTGGCCATCCAAACGACAAAAAATATGGATTTGATGGCATATTCAACCTCATCCTGAAAATACTGAGTCCTGGGATATGGATGATTAGCAATATGAAAAATAATATTAATTCTTAATAATTCTTAATAATAATCTTAATAATTCATTATTCAATTATAATAATCTTAATAATTCATTATTATTTATTGCTAATAACATTCAACTTAAATGTATAATTGAAGGAAAGGCTATTAGTTTACGTAAAAAAGTTTGATTCAATCCTCCTAAAGAACCAATAACTGCTGAAAAATAGTTGAAATTATCATAAAGTTCTAATTTCAATTATTAGAAATTTATGTTAGAGGAGCAAGTTTTTGTCATATTATCGAAATTAAGTTATTTGTTCAATATCTATGCGATTTGTAGCTTATGTGACAAATGTCTTGAGTAGAATTATTTTTATTTAGAATTTGGTGTTTGACCGGTTACTACCCTTTATTGAATAGAATAACATCATACTCCAGAAACAATTCGGTTTCCATAAAGACCATGCTACTACCAATAAACTTCTGAGGGTGGTGAACATAGTTAAGATGTCTAAAGAACTATTAAGATTTATTCTTTGCAAATCATAGGTGAAAATCATCAGTTTAGTGCAAGTTTAGAATAATTTGATAAGTTTTGAGCACTTTTCGCTGTGCCATAATTTAATCTCGTACCGAATTTTGATAGTTTCTTTCACTGAAATATGGAAATATATGAGCGATTGTACGACTTGCGTCACGATTATATTCGTGTAATGATTGCTTTTAGATCAAGCATTAAACTTACATATTGCTTGGAATGGAGCCCTACTTCCTGGAATACAAACGTAATCATCCGAAACCACATAGTCTTTTCCAGGACTTCAAACCCACCAACGGTCCTCTTCAGGATCCCAGATGTAACATCAAGAACTTCATTTAGGGGTTAGCCAAATTTTGTGCTAGGGCACATAACCGTTTTCATTATTTTTACGTTTCGTCTTTGACTCATCAGTGCAGAGCAGTTCAAATTGAACTGCTTTGTGCTAAACTCGGCAGTTCAATTTGAACCGCTAAGCAGACGTAAAGTTTCTGCTACTTACAGAACACTTTTTGTTTTGCAACAAAGTGCAATGTCTTTTCTGACGTGCCGAACGAAAACGTGTTTTCGACTATTTCTGGCCGATGCAGGTATGGTCATTTAGGGGTTAGCCAAATTTTGTGCTAGGGCACATAACCGTTTTCATTATTTTTACGTTTCGTCTTTGACTCATCAGTGCAGAGCAGTTCAAATTGAACTGCTTTGTGCTAAACTCGGCAGTTCAATTTGAACCGCTAAGCAGACGTAAAGTTTCTGCTACTTACAGAACACTTTTTGTTTTGCAACAAAGTGCAATGTCTTTTCTGACGTGCCGAACGAAAACGTGTTTTCGACTATTTCTGGCCGATGCAGGTATGGTCATTTAGGGGTTAGCCAAATTTTGTGCTAGGGCACATAACCGTTTTCATTATTTTTACGTTTCGTCTTTGACTCATCAGTGCAGAGCAGTTCAAATTGAACTGCTTTGTGCTAAACTCGGCAGTTCAATTTGAACCGCTAAGCAGACTAAGTTCAAATTGAACTGCCGAGTTTAGTACAAAGCAGTTCAATTTGAACTGCTCTGCACTGATGAGTCAAAGACGAAACGTAAAAATAATGAAAACGGTTATGTGCCCTAGCACAAAATTTGGCTAACCCCTAAATGACCATACCTGCATCGGCCAGAAATAGTCGAAAACACGTTTTCGTTCGGCACGTCAGAAAAGACATTGCACTTTGTTGCAAAACAAAAAGTGTTCTGTAAGTAGCAGAAACTTTACGTCTGCTTAGCGGTTCAAATTGAACTGCCGAGTTTAGCACAAAGCAGTTCAATTTGAACTGCTCTGCACTGATGAGTCAAAGACGAAACGTAAAAATAATCAAGAACTTGTTTAGAATACTCTCTTAAATCGTCACCCGACTTCTTAGAATACAAACGCAATATTTTGAAACCAAATTGTCCTTTTTAGCACGACAAAATCTTAAACATTCAAACGGTATCAAAACAATTAATATCTACCAATGCCGTAAAATTTCATTTAATTTCATTCAATTTCAAATCGACTATACACAGTTGATCAGATGACTGTGCTATACTTCATACTCAATACATACACTTCTCACTGACATACTGAATGGACAACACTCAGTTCTTCATCCGTTGCACCGTCAATTGAAACTCAGTTAAATCCACGTCAGTTTCTCCCCTTGAACTAACAAACATCTCTTTCAATTGACTGAGAGAGCGCCTATCAAATGAGCTCCTGGTGAATATTCAGTTGGTTTAAGATAGTAAATGAATGGTAAACACGGTCAATCCCAGAATGTACTTAAATTTATTGCTTTCTCTCCCAATCATCATTACTAATGTTTTAGAATACTTCTCAATGCATACCCACAATTCGAAAATTATTCATTCACGATTGTTGGCGAAAACTGTGAACTCAAATGGAAACCGTCACCTTTTGTTTATTGTACCGGTCGGAATATTTTTCTGTCAATGAGCTGATGTTCATGACTATTCATTCAAACTTCTTCACTGTCGGCGGCTGAGATAGAGAAACAGTTGGGTTCATTCGCTCTTGAAACGGAGCAAGCGAAACTTCAAATGACTAGTTATGGTTATTCAATTGACGATGGATCCAGGGGATCTCATTTGATAATGACCACAAAAGTCAATTGAATGATTAGGAATACCAAAAAGTTCATTTTCATAAAAATAATTCCATTCGAAAATGAAATTTTACCGCACTGATATATAAACACATCTCGAACGCAGTTCTACGTCAATCTCAAGGTTATGTCTCTGACATAAAACTTTTATAACATATTTTTTCATTAAGATAATTTCTTACACGAATTTGAGATGATAATTTCTGACCGAAATTCATTTAGATTGATTCGGTTAGTTCACAAAGGCGGGCTTCAGCGCTTTCGTAGCATATACGATAACATTTTCTAAACTACAAGTATCAGCGATAATACATTTGAACTTGATCATTGATTACATCCGGATAAATTGAGGGAATAAAAACAACGCAATTTGTCTGTTACGTCACTTATGCCATTAGGACTGTTCAGCCTTCTCCGAGAAAATTGAACGGAAAAAAGTGCTATATCGATTACTGCCACTTACATTATCTCTGGAACCCTCTGGAGTGACAGCCAAGTGATATCCGAATTTGATTCACAATTCAAGATTAGCTTTCAAACAAGTCCAAGTTTGTTACAATCGGTTCCGTCATCTTCGGGAAAATTGAGCGGAATGAAAATAAATACGTTTTACGATTACGTTACTTATACCATTATATCTCCGAAACAGGAAGTGAGATGATCTTCGAGAATCATTTAAACTCTTAGAGTAGTTTTCAAATGAGCTTAAGTTTGTTGAAAACGGTTCCGGCATCTCTAAAGAAAATTCGAAATGTATTAGGTTTAAAGTATTACCATTTAATTCTGTTATAAGTATATCACGTCACCATACAAATTCACTATGTATCTCACATATTTTTCGAATACAATTTGTATTCATCTTGAGCTGATGTTCATGACTATTCATTTTTTTAATTTAAAAAACCGCTAATACACTGAATATGGATACAAATTGTATTCGAAATACGTATATGTGGTGTGACGTTTATTATTTATTTATTTATTTTTTTTTTTTTCGTCAAGCAAATGTAGACTACATATAAATTGTTTACAATGTTCACTTACATACTACGCATTATTTCTACGACAAAGCTGAGATTTGATTTGATTTTTAGACATAGTAAGGTCAAGATGTTCGCAGTATTGATTGAAATGGCGCATTATTCGATTGACTGGACTGTATTTTGCATAATTTGTTCTAGCTTGTTTTTCTAAAAATAATTTCCTGGAACGTAATTGACGGCTAGGTATATAAAAATTTAATTGCGATAATAATGGAGCTAATTGAATGCGTTGAGAAATAATGTCGCTGATAAAATAAAGCATTGCAAAGTCGCGGCGTTCTTTAAGTGTTTGTATATTGATGAGCATGCAGCGTGCTTCATATGATGGTAGAGGAAATACTGTCCAGTTTAATTCACGAAGTGCATATAGAAGAAATTGTTTTTGAATAGATTCGATGCGTTCTTCGTGAATAATATTGTATGGATTCCATACTAGGCTGCAATATTCCAAAATAGGTCTGACATATGTAGTGTATAATAATTTAATTGTGTATGGGTCCTGAAAGTTATGACTGAAGCGTTTAATAAAGCCCAGCATGCTATTAGCTTTATTGATTATGGTATTGTAGTGTTCCTCAAAAGTGAGCTTGGAGTCTAAGATTACGCCTAAATCTCTTACAATTTTACATTTTTCTACAAGTTGATTTCCTAGATGCATGTTTATAGGTATAGTTTCATTTTTCCTACTGAAAGTTATTGAGTTACATTTTTTTACATTGAGTTGGAGTAGACTTTTGCAGCACCAAATGTGGAATAGATTGATTTCGTTCTGGAATATTACAGCGTCGTTAATATTTTTAATTTCCATGAAGAGTTTCATGTCGTCTGCATATATAAGCACTTTCAGATTTTTGAGTATGAAGGGAATGTCGTTTATATGTAAAATGAAAAGGAGAGGCCCTAAGTGAGAACCCTGAGGTACGCCAGAAGTTACATTAATTGGTTCAGACAGAATGTTTTGGAAGCGGACTACCTGTACACGATTCGTTAAGTATGATTTGAGCCATTCCAGAAGAGTATGTTTTATGCCATATTTTAGTAGTTTGTGTAGAAGTAATGGTATGTCAATACGGTCGAAGGCTTTGCTAAAGTCAGTGTAAAGAGTTTCTACGTAGTTTCCGGCGTCCATTGCATTCAGAGTGAATGTCATAAATTCTAAGAGATTTGTTGTAGTTGAGCGGCCTTTAAAAAAGCCATGTTGTTTGTTTGTTATTACATTTTTAAGTTGATGAAAAAGTTTTTCATTTACAATTTTTTCAAATAATTTTGGAATGCATGAGATAATGGCTATTCCACGGTAGTTCCGAATGTTAGATTTTGCACCAGATTTAAATATTGGTACAAGAAAGGAAGATTTCCAAGCTTTAGGAAAAGTACATTTCTTAAGTGATAGGTTAAAAAGTAGTTGTAGTGGTAGTGTTCATCAGCAAGATTTTTTAAAAATATTGGTGGTATACTGTCAGGTCCAGGCCCTTTTGAGGCGTCTAAGTTTTTCAGTGCTGTCGAAATGTCATGTTCTAATAGATAGTTTACAGAGATGGAGTTGGAAAATGCAGGTATGAAAGAGAAGTATTCACGGTCACGGTCAGTTTCTGAATAAGATGTATATACTTCTTGGAAAAAATTTGCAAAGTGATTGCAGATTTCTGTACTATTTTTCCCTACATGTTCGTCGAGGTGCATTTGAGATGGAAAATTGTTGCTTTTTAGTTTAGTTTTTGTGTAGTTAAAAAAGTTCTTAGGGCAAGTCTTTATTTCGTTTTCAATTTTGCGGTTATATTCTTCATGTGCTGTGTTAATGGCTATTTTAAGTTGATTGGATAGATTTAAGTAATTTTGAAGATGAGCGTCAGTTTTTTCTTGTTTGTAAGTTTTGTGTGCTTTTTGTTTCCTATTTTTCAAATGTTTTAGTTGTGAATTGAACCATACAGGTAATTTGCTGTTATGATTTTTTCTTCTTCTTTTCATAGGCAAAGTTTCGGCTAATATTTTGTTTATAATGTGATAAAATTTGTTTACTTCGACGTCGACATTTCCTTCTGTACTCAGTATGTTCCGCCAATTTATTATACTTAGTCTACACTTGACTACTTCAAAGACAATTTTATTGTATTCCGGCACTTCCTCATATTCCAAGTCGTAGGGAAGGGATGCATTGTGTGTAAATAATGAAAATTCAATTGCGGTGTGAAATGCTTCATTTTTCCGTAATGGTAGGTTTGATGCATTCACACAAAAGTCTTCTGTGCAATTTGTGAAAAGAAGGTCTAAATATGCGTTTTGTTGAATTTTTACGGAGTTTACTTGATGTAGGCCAAAATTAGAAATTTTGTCGAAAAAGTAGTGCAATGTTTTGTTTTCTCCTACGACTGGAAGTAAGATTGATTCATTTTCAATGTCAGAAATGAAGTCCGCATTACGTTGATTGAAGTCGCCAAAAATATGAAGCTTTACTTCAGGTTCCATATTCGAAATAATTGTGTCTAAAGATTGAAAGAATAATTCAAAGGAGAATTTGTTCGCATTTTCCGGTGGGAAGTAAATATGTTCTTCTCCCAATATTGAGACTTTGGCCCATACATGCTCAAATTCTTTATATTTAGGAGTAATAGTTTCTTCAGAAGTAAGGCAAGAGTTTATGGCTATGAGGACTCCACCTCCAGATTTTTTCTGACAGAGAGATAAATTTCGGTCGTGCCGGAATACGTTAAAATTATTTCCAAAAACTTCTTCGCTTCTAACACTTTCATCCCAGCTGCTTTCAGTTCCAAGGATTACGTCGAAAGAGGAGGTTATTAAATTTTGATGAATTTCTTTCATTTTGGCCGGGCTTTTCATGCGGTTGAAATTTTGGCAATAGATCAAAATTTCAGTCACATTTTGTCTATGAAGTGAAGAAGTTTTTGAGAATTCTGGAATACTTACATTACTAATTCCTGTTTCTATTCCTTCGTCAAAGGGCGTCGTTATTTCCGAAAATTCGGCCTTGTAAAATTGTGTTCGGCTTCCCGGATTAGTTGGAGTCGGCGGGTACGTTGACTTGTCAAAAATTTCCCATAAGAGTCCAGGTCGGCCAGCGCTTCCTTAGGTTTCATTCCAGATTCCTGATGCACTTCGATGAAGATTCGTAGGAGGTCGTCAGGTGTTGTTGGAAGGCCTTCTGATGCTAATAGCATTTTTATACTAGTTGGTGTCACACCCTCGATGCATACTGTAGGTTGTTGATTTTTCATGTACTATGTATTGTGGATACCACGGCGAAGAAAAACTTATGTATGTTATATTGCCTATGAAATAAACGTATTTATGAGAAAAAAATCTCTAAAAAATTAAATGCGTTTTGTCGATTACGTGAATTAAACCATTTTATCTGTGGAACCGGAAATGACAGCAAATTGATCTTTGAACTTGGTTTACAACCCAATAGTAGCTTTCAAATGACCTTAAGTTTGTTAAAATCGGTTCGGCCATCTCCGAGAGAATTGAGCGATATTTTCCGAACTCGTCGAGTTTTCAGAGTTCGGATCAAGAGCGGGATTTTTTAAGTAACTATATTACATTTCTATAGAGTAGGGCAAAATTGCGATTAGTCAGTTACGTCACTTATACCGTTGTATCTCTGGAATATGAAGTATCCATCATTTGAGCTTTGAAATCGATCAATGACTAAATCTAAGATTTTTAACAAGCCAGAAATCGGTTCAGCGATCTCCTAAGTAATTTAGCCGAGATCGTTATCATATAGTAGGTAGGAGAAAAATCACATGTTTCTAAAAAAATGGCACTGATTAGTTCGAAGTAAAAAAGATGGTGCCAGAACAAAAGCAGCAGCATTTGGAAATGACCAATATTATCTTTGAGGCTCAAATAACACTACTTCTAATGCTCGAAGTACGAATATACTAGATTTCGACTTCCAAGAAGGAAAGAAAAAAATCGAAATTGATGGAAATGTACCCAATAGCATAACCACTTTCTGAACGGTTCCAATGCTGGACTATTGTCACTAAAATCAACTCATTGAAAACCTCGTGCACATATCATATGTGAACTTATTGACAAGTTTGTGTAACATCGATTTACCTCATAGTCGAAGCAATAGGTATATGTAAAAACTAGAGCCAACCGTCCGTTCTTATGCAAGGAAAATCAAATGGACCGTATGGGCACGATCACTGGGAGAAGGGCGTAATTTTTTTGTCTTTGGTTCATTATAACCAATTTGTAGTCTTAGAGGGAAACCAATTCAATAGCCCTTTAGCATTAGCGAACACAACGACCGGTTTTTTCGATCGTGTTGGTCACGTAGTTGGTTGTTAGTTTTCGGAGACAATGCGTTGGAGTGCGTGCTTAGAAGAATGCTAAATTGTTAATTAAAATAAGTCTTGCATATCAAATCAATCTACATCACGCCAGTTGTCCAAGGGTATTAACGACAGTCTTAACCAAATTCAATTGTTCAGTATAAATCATTCGTTCCCGTTGTTAAGCAAGGGCTATCATCCGAAAACTCCAAGGAAAACCGCAACTCTGAACTACCATAAATAATCTTAGAGTAATTGTTTGATAACTTTTAGCAGCTTGATGCCATCCACCTAGGGAAGCCGCGAGATCACGTGACGGTTTAGATACTGGACCGCAGCCTATTAGGAAAGCAACATTGTCTGCAAATGTTTCGTCACGCATATTTTGATTATTTTCCACCATCGGCTTCATTCACTGCAACTGAGGGGAAACAAGTCAGAAAGTGCATCCGAACGAGGGAGAGGAGCTCACAGGCGTCCGAAACTCTGCCCGATGGGCATACAGAAATGACTTCCTAATCGGCCATTTCCTATCATTAATCTTGTTGTAAAACAATGGCTGCAATGAATGTCTTCTTTTTGCTGCTTGCTGGTTTCCCTTTGTAACTTGTGTCGCAGATCGTCTTTGTAGTGCTTTTAGGTTGGCCAATCCCTTATTTGGTATGTATATTTTGTACACGGTGAGGTGCGGCCATAACTGACAGTCGTAAAGCTTCGCTCCAACAGACATGCCAGAAATGGGAAGGTTGTGCCTAAATGATGAAACACGAGACACTGGACTCAAAGAAAAGTTCATGTGGAACAGTTAGTGGATGCTTCCCAAAACGGTCAGTAGGTAATTTGTAATTCCAATGAAAAATTTTAACAAATTGGTGCATACAATGAGTAATTATTCCTACTACGATAGATGATTACTATACGAACATAACTGTTAGTTGGGTAATTGATTTGTACTCACATATTATAAACGAGTACGTGATATATTTTAAAGTGTTGAATGGCATAATTTTACGTATTTGTTTAAAAATTTCATATTTTTTGCAACGCGTACTAAGAAATTTGATGATTTATTAATCGTCTATTGAATAACAATGCCTAGTCATTTGAAGTTTCATTTTTTTTAATCTCACTGGATTTCTTAGTACGCGCTGCAAAAAATATGAAATTTTTAAACAAATACGTAAAATTATGCCATTCAACACTTAAAAATATATCACTTGGATCTCATATGAGTATAACAACAAAAGTCAACTGCGTGAATTGAAATATACTGACAGTGGAAGGTCAGGAATTTCATTTTCATAAAATATAAAAATGCTTTTCAGCCCTTTAGCAGTCTTCAGTTTATTCAATAAGATTTTTTCTTTAGTTTGCATCGTCGCACCAAATTCTTAAACACACATTACCCTACAGATTTGGAACCGGAAGTCGGATCAGGATGACACTAAATAGCAACCTATGAGACTATAGGAACTTGTATTTGAGCCTAATACCGTTTTCGTTTTTGAACATACCCGCGGGCGACTCTGACTCCGAGTAAAACGAACACGTGGTACGCGCCCCAAACAACAACTCATAGAAAAACCTGTTTTAATCCACCTAGTGGTGTAATGATGCCTTTCTCATATCAATCATGCTATCATATAAAATATTGTGGTATTCTTCAAAATAATTTTCTTCGATTCTTAAAAGAATAACAGAAATCGGTTTGTTTGACCGTCTACTGATAAAAACTATCAATTGGAAAAGATTTGAAGTCGATTTAGAAATTTTTTTTACGGTTTTTCCCCATTTTTAGTGATGGTATACAATTTTTAACATACTTTACACTATATTTCCGGATCCGCAAGAAATTCAGGAATTACGCATGGGACCACAGGGCTTTTCATTTGAACCTAAGTTTGTGAAAATCGGTCGCGCCATCTATGAGAAAAGTTAGAACACATATTTTCTTTTTTTTGCACATTTTACCCCATAACTTCCGAACCAGAAGTTGGATCCAAATAATTTTCAGGAATTTTGTATGGGACTTCAAGACCTTTCATTGGAATCTAAGTTTGTGAAAATCGGTCCAGCCATCTCAAATCGGTCCAGCCAGGTAGTGCAAAGAAACGTTACATACACACATACGCACATACACACACATACATACACACACACACACATACACACACATACACACACACACACACACACACACACACAGAAATTTTGCGTACTCGACGAACTGAGTTGAATGGCTGATAAATTCAATAGTAACCTATGGGACTATGAGAATTTTTATTTTATGAGTGACATTATTTGACATATACTCACAACCATACACACTTAGCCTTCCGGGCCAATTTTCACTAGTCAATTTTTCAAGTGATTGCATAAGCTTTTTATATGAAAAAGGCAATAAGCGTTCTTTGATAGAAAAGCATCGTTATCATTATGTTGTGATAATACTAACAAGTGTTAGGTACAAATTCAAAAAAAGATTTACAAATTTACATATTTTTCATCTGAAAAATATAAATTGAAATGTACCAACCATGTACGCTATACGAAATTGAACGCTGCGATAGGAGCAAAGCCGTACGTACCGACCCGTACCAGTTTTGCATCGTCATTTTGAACGACGATTTAAATGTTTTGACACTCATCGACCTATAATTTCGGAACCGGAAGTCGAATCTGGATGAAATTGCACAGTATATTTAAAGACAATGTGAGCTTTAATTTGAATCATGATTCGTGAAATTCGGTTTAACTGTGCTGAAAAATCGAAGTTAGTTCCGTTTTTGGAGCTTTTCTTCACTATTTTCGGCGCTTTCGGAAGCGAAAAACCGGGGCCTAGTAATCCCAAAGTAGTTTTATATATTCACTAATTAACAAGGACCGTAAACTAGATGAATTTACCAGTAAGTTTTATAAAAATGTACACCTCGTTTTGCCATCGCATGTGAAAGTATACTCAGAAAAATTGTATGAGGCCATAAGACGTTTCATTTGAATCTAAGTTTGTGAAAATCGGTTCAGGAATCTCAGAGAAACGTGTGTGAATATTTTTTGTCCTTTTTTGGTGCATAACACTCTGTAATTCTGAAAAATTTAATAGCTGTCGATGGGACCATAAGACCTTTCATTTGAATCTGAGATTGTGAAAATCGGTTTAGCCATATCTGAGAAAATTGAGTGACATTACACACACATACACACAGACGTTTTGTGATCCCGACAAGCTGAGTCGAATGGTATATGACACTCGGCCCTCTGGGCATCGGTTGTAAAGTCGGTGTTTCACAGCGATTTCATAGCCTTTTTATATGAGAAAGGCAAAAAGAACAAAAACTACCGATTTCATGGGTTTACCTTCACCCGCACTGACGAAACTATGCAGCATCAATCATAGTAACCCATGAGTCAGCAGACAGAATTGGACAACTCTTTCGGTTGAACTTTAACCGTGATGGCAAAAACAGTGAAGCAACTCCGTTCAGAAGTTCAAATAACGGCACCCCGTCGCATCGAAAACGGACATCGTGCGGCACACTGTGGACACCGGATATCGGATACCGGATACGCCCGTTTCGGAATCTACAATATCTTGTCTCTATTAGACAACAATCAGAGCATCGAAAGAAAGCCTAGTTTCGGATAGGTGCTGCTGCCTAGTTTCGGATAGTGCGAATTTTCACTTGTATTGTAATTTTAACGAATTTTCACTTGTAACCTAAGTGAAGGATTTTTTTTAAATGTTTCAATAGGTTTGGAGGTCTGTTCTTTATGATTTTAGTTAATTGCAGATTTCTTCGTAAAATGTTTTAAACAACTAGTAAAGAGAACAAACTTTACCAAGTTCCATCGAAAATAAGAAAAATGTTATCTACTTTTCGATTGTACCAGTCACTTATCATCACTTTTAAAAATTTAGTTTGCAGGCTGGTTACGGATCATAGTGAAAAAAGAATTATGACTTTCTTGGAGACAAAGAAAAATTGGTTGCTATTTTGTGGATGGCAGCTGAAACGTTTATCTCTAGTATCATACGGATATGCATGTATATAGATAGGTATACAACACACCTCGTAAAAACATTCTCGCAATAGAAGGCCCACATCGTGTCAATAAATTCAGCTATAAATTCAGTCCGAAATAAGATTACACCTTTTCTCTGGCACTTTGACTCCCAGTAGCTGTTGTTTCTACTCAATCTCGGAGGCTGTAAAATCTGTCGCTTCGAGAGCATTAAGTTTTGATCAATAAAAATCGTTTCCCGTTAGTTCCAGCTGAAAGACAAAGCGATTAAACTGTGGCCAGATTTGTCCGTTAGCAGCTTGCGATCGTAAGCAGCACGACCCACTCTTTTCATTTTTTCTGACGACTCCCAGAAGGATAAACTAAGAATGGATTGTCGAGAAAAGACTTTTCAAATGTTGCAGGATTACGTACCTCCTCCAGGACGCACAAAAGGCAAAACGACCAGAAAAGACCATAAAAGACGAATGTAAATTAGGAATGCCGGAAAACAGAAGTTATCCTCTCTGAGCCGATGATCGATAAATCAAGTCGAATTTTCGGTAGCTCTAGGTTACGATAGCGCCTGCAAAATTTGACTTTTATTGCGGTAGAAGACAATTAAAGGGATTCCACCATGCATCGGCCTGCTTTGCCGAATCCCAATAGGACGAATAATAAGGCATCAGCTTCCGTCGGCAGTGGCGGGCGATAAACATTTTCACGATTTTAATGGATTTGGGATGTTTGTGAACTTTTTATGGTTTGTTTTTAACGATCGACTATTTATAGACGAATCGGAACGGCAAGGTACGAAATTTCTTGCAAAATGGGGCTATGCTAAAAGCAGGATTCGTCGGCAAATTTTCCGGTAGGGTGCGACGCATTATCGATTGACAGATGGGAACAAATTTGTCTGAAACCAAAATCGCGTCATATTCGATTTTAATAAGTTTTTCATTTGATTTGTGACTCTAACAGAATCGACCTCGGCACATTAAGAGCATTTACGTGACCGAGCTGTTTAGTACTCATGAAACACAATATAGGACAAAAGTAACTCAACGCCGCTCATGCCGCTAATCGATCTCTTTGTCGGCGCAACATTTTTATTTTAAGTGAAGCTCTATGCTTCACAACGCAATTCCCCCCGAGAGCAGCAATGTTCACTGACCTACGACGCTTCGTTTCGGTTCCGATGAAAACCTTCCTGTTCGAAAATGACCATCGGTGAATATAATTTAGATGGTCACTTAACGGACAACTTTTCCGGCTCAGCGAGCCATAAGTGATTCTCCGCCAGTCGGCTTTTTGGTTGTGAATAGAGTTTAACACGTCTCGCCCACTAGTAGCAAGGGCCGATATAATGCCGAAGAAGCGATAGTTGAATGTTTACTGCCGTTATAATTTACGACACATCTCAAAACACATTACTCTAATCCATGGTTGACCGGGGTGCAGTCTCTCGCCCGCTCGTTATCGTCATCGCCGTATGCTGCCGACTAATTGGATTCAGTGCCAGTCAGGAGTTCCGGACAAGGTAAACGGTAAATAATGGAGAACTTAGAAAGACCAGCATCTAGTAAATTGAAGAATTTGTTTTCATTAATGTTCTACAATGAATATGCCAGCATACACTTAGTTACGAAGAACACCATTGAAGTTTTGCGTGACACATTTCTTAATTTTCATGAATCTGAGATGACACTGAAGTGCTTTTTGAATGATGATCTGTCATTTTCAAAAGGATTATGCTTTTCAGCTAGAATTTACTCTCTTATGTTACTATTATCTCTACAGTCGCTAAGCCACTAAGGAAACATACGAATAAAACTCGATTCACTTTAAACTGGGATGCATTGCTTTCTTGCTTCATTAATAATCGGAGTATTTTTTAATTTCAAGTCAAAATATCTAGAAAACGAGGTTCCGATATTACATCGCGATAAATAATAAAATTTTATTACATGAGTATTTTTTCACCAGCGATGGCGAAACGAGGTGCAAATTATTATGAAGTTTACTGGTAAGTTCATCTCGTTGGCAGGTCTTGTTAATTGGTTGATATATAAACCTACTATGGGACTAATAGTCTCTGGTTTTCGCTTCAGAAAACACCGATAATAGTGTAGAAAGCTCCAAAAACAGAACTCATTTCGATTTTTTAGCAACGGTTAAACTGATTTTCACAAATCATGAATCAAATTAAAGCTCTTATCGCCATAAAAGTTACTGTGTAATTCCATCTAGATCCGATATTCGGAACTATATGGCGATGAGTGTCAAAACTTTCAAACCATCATAAAAATGACGATGCAAAACCGCTAGATGCTTGTACAGAAGAAGAATCGCCTTTCGCACGAAGCACACAAAGTGCTTTGTTCAATTTCGTAAAGCATGTAGCATGTTGCCAAATTTCAATCTATCTTTTTAAAGAGAAAAATTTGTAAACCTATATCGGGGGAACAAAATTCTGTATTGAAAATCTGGACATGAAAATGTTAAAAAATAAATCGCAACGAACTGAAAAAGTTATTAAATCGAATTTGAAAATGACTCTTACTTTTTGTTTAGAGGTAGCGTATTAAAATGTTATTAGCAATCATTTCTTTTTACTATCGTACATTATGACCAAGGCCACCATATTTCCCTCTTATCTGAAGAAAGAAATACGCCTAAATAATTGCAAAGTTTATATAGATAAACCGTCATTAGCAGATGGAACCATTTGCAGAGTTTACAATCTTTGATATTCTCTTTTATTCAATACATATTTCTCAAAACTGATTAAATTTTTTGGCAATATTAGTTACTTACTAAACGAAGCGGCTTCGGCTATACCGGTTCCCAGTTCCCGGTTCTGGTATCGGAAAAAGTAGACAAAAACTCTGAAATGAAATTCACTCAATTTTCTCAAAGATGATTTGATCGATTTTCACAAACATTCTTACACTACTAGGTGGACTAAAAGAAGGTTTTTTTATTTAAAATTTTCTGTTTACAACGGTTAAAAGGGAAATAGTGCTATTCAATAAGAATCTGAGTATTTTAAAGTCATGTTTAAATATTTCAATAACGACTACTTCTAGGATAAAGGTTATTTTAAGGAAAATTACAACTTTCGATCTCTAAAGCCATGTTCTAGTGTTTAACCCTCTAACTAGCTAGGCTGCCTCAGAGCAGCCTTAGGTGAAAGTAGTTTTCATCATTAACGGAAAAATCAAACTATCTTATTTCATTAGCATTTCATCTGGTAACTTAATTTCTTCTCTTTTTTCTGCTTTTGTTACTTTCTGGAGCTGCTTTGCTGAAGAAATCAATAGATTAAAAATAGTTTAAATACACTTATCAACTTGTTTCATATATAATATATGTACACTTAACAACTTGTTTCATAGAATGGAGTAAGTGATTTTTCGATACGTGTTCATACATTCAATATTTCTATTTGCAAGATAAACAAAACCTACTTAAACGCAATCAACCTGTCTCCAATTGTTTCATACTGTTTCGAAATACATTTCCAGCTTTGTGTAGTAGGGTACGATTATTACAATGTATATCTCTATAAATTTTAAGCATTTTCTTCCTTAATGCATTGCTCAGGTCTCAGTCCAATGTAACGAGTCATTTAAGCTATCAAGCCTAACGCTAGCCTAGTTCATTACGAAATATGATATCTCACCGCCCTAGTGACACATCTTTGTGCTTGCGCTGCTGATCAGTGCTCCTAATTCCTTCACCCATAATGCCATGTTTGCGTTAATTAAAACACCCATTTGCATAATTTAACACTGCACCTTTGCACCACAGTGTCAGCCGGTTGTGCGATAGAGGGAGGAAAACAAAATCCATCCATTCCACCACAAATCGGAATTGGATCGGAACTGCCGTTGGATGACGCTGGTCTACATAATGTTTGCATGCCGGGGCTGATTTTAATTGCAACAGATCTTTTCCTTTTTTTTTGTTTCATCAAATTATCATCCATTATAACAAACAAAATTAAAATACTATTGCTGCCACGGTGGTAGGAAATGACACGGTTGTTCGCTCGGTCTTGGGTTGCAAATGAGTTGCTGATAAATTGTTTCGCTCTTCCTGCCACCATGTTCCATGCGCGGTTCCAGAGGAATGAAGAGAAGCATGCACCCATCATGCACGCATTGTTTATGTGATTTCCATGAAATATTTTTCGCATAAAAAATCGTCAGGTGAATTGTATTAACAAATAAAATGAACACCTTTGAGCTTAGCTTAGTTAGTTTCGACTTTTTAAACTGGATATAACTGATGGGGAGAAATAGGGGCTGGGGTCCACTAGGAGATTGATAGTACCTATTAGCTCTCTCCGGACTGTACCAGCCTAGATGCCGTGTGGAATCCGGCGGAAAAAAATGAACCAAGAATAGATCCACTGGGTTCCTGCTTCCATGTCGTAAAAGGCGATAATTGCAGGAGTTTCTTTTTCCTTTCAGTTATAAGATATTTTCAATGTTTTACTTCTGATTACTCTATTTTTCTAAATCATCTCTTTATTCAACCTATCAATTTCCGTCTAGCTTCGGAGAAAAGTTCTATTAGGAATGATTTCTTCTTCCATGTTATTGATTGTCTTTCAGGATTATAAAATGAATGATAAAAATCAACCATTGCGCAAATCCGTTTATATTACAAAGTTAATAACAGAGATAACATATATCGGTATATTGAATACATAGTAAAAAACACTTGATATTAATATTGCAAACAGTAAATTAATATTTTTCTCGGCAGCCGGCTGCCCAGATCAACTAATATAACCAATTAATAATTTCAATAAACAATTCAAATAATAAAAATAATAAAGAATCGGAAATAATAAAGAATCAAGACGCGTGTGAAATCTGTCGACCTTTGTTTGGTGATTTAAAATGATTTTATAATATCTGTTTAGAATATTTCAATGCAATGAATCAACTTTTTTGTCTAAATCCTATTCGGTCGTTTATTTTGTATCACGTATTTTCATTTATAAAAACGTGCTTAATCCACCTAGCAGTGAGATGATACCTTTTTTTTATCAATCGGAATGTGTTTTTTTTGCATGACTAAAAAAAACGCGAAAGGTAGATGCATAAACGAGTGACTGCATACTCGACAGCCGGCTGTCCGGAGTTTTGTCAATTTCGGAGATTGACTGTTTCGTGCATTATATTGCCAGCACAAAGTAACACATAAAACGATAATACTTTAAAACATTCTTGGTAGCCGGCTACCCAGAGCAATAAACACATGATAACATTATTAAAACATTTACTAACAAAGTATCCTCTCCTGTGATGCATGTGGGAATGCAGAGGATTCCTCGGTTCTTAGTAGCAACATGCATCGAACTAACAATCCTTTCCCTCCCAAGTAGATCTGCATTCGGACGTGGCCGGCGTCGGTATTGATCAGCATGCATGGTTCAATACAGTTTGCACAGTGTGAAACAATGTGTTATTCCCAAACATGTTACTTCAAAAAATCATTTTGCAATCTCAATTGGTCCAGATCAATAACGGAGTAGCAACACACGGGCGGTCTCTAATGCTAATGCTAATGCTAATGGATATAACTGATGGGGAGAAATACATAAATTTAGGTTTTATATCATTTTTAATTCACCGCAATGTATAATGAGATATAACAAACCTATTCTTGATTCATTTTTCTTCATACCTGTAACTTATCACTAACATAGTCACATTAAAACGTATTTTGCCTCTTTATTTGAATATAATTTCTGACACTAGGAGAAAAATTTATTCAGATTGATTCGGCTAGTTCACATGCATGCTTCAGCGCTTACGGTACATATTTTTCAAGATACCTTAAACAAAATGTATCAGCAATATTAACATACATTTGAACTTGATCATTGCTCACATTGATTTGGCAGTTACATCACTTGCACGATTAAATCTCCGAGACTTGAACTGCCAAACACCAGATTTTCGAACTCGACCTAATTTGCCAGTTTGTGTCTCGAATGAGTCAAAAATTATTGAAATCGGTTCATTAATATCTGAGAAAATCGAGTGGTAAAGAGTTTTGACGTTCACGGTAGTTATACCATTATATCTCCCGAACCAGAACTGACAGCCATGTGATCTTCAAGCCTAGTCAAAGGCCCAATAGCACCCTTCGAACGAGCCTAAGCTTGATGAAATCGGTTCAGTTATCTACAAGAAAATTGAGTGGTAAGAAAAGGAATTGGGTTTTGTAGTTTATGTTACTTGTACAATTTTATCTCCGGAACCGGAAGTGACAGTTAATTGATCTTCGATCTTGATTCACAACCTAAAAGTAGCTTCCGAGTATAAGCTTGGTAAAATCTCCGAGAAAATTTTGCGGAGAGTAAAACATGCGTTTTGCCGGTTACGTCACTTATTTCATTATTTTGATTAAGTTGTGCAGTGACGCCAATAGTGTCTGTTTTCGGATCGTTTAAACCAAACGTTAGTATTGTGATAAAATTATTAATATTCCGCAAATTACATTTTAGATAAAGTATGACCAATATAAGTTAAGCGTGAACTGACAGACAAAAGAACACCATGATTATCGATTCCTCGGAAAAGGTCCAATAAGGACAATGTTTTGGGATTTGTACCTGATTTGGGCAGATTCAGTTTACGTATTTATCAAAACCTTCTCTCGTTTTAAACAAAAAGAAGCAAGCTATTTATCCGCTGTCCGGAGATCGATGACTTTATCATCGATTTCAGAGCCCCTAATTCTAGCTACTAACACTCTTTGGGATAGCTTCATTCCGAAAGTACATTTTCACACGAACATTGAACCGTTTGGGCTCTGTTCTGTCGTTCCATTTGTGGTGTCCAAAAGCTCGTCAGGGGTGTTCTATTCAATAGCTCGACACATGATACATATTTATTTATTAATATTACTATGCATTCAAACTCACTCTCTTCGTCTCCCATTATTTTCGAACGGAAATTACGTGTAGCTAGGGTGTGCTCCTAGTGTTTGGACTTGTTTGCTCTTTTAAAGCAGAAAAAAATCAAACAAATCGCTACGGTTTCGTTGCTAAACAACTGGATAGATCACCCTAACGCAGCTTTTGTATTGTATTTGGAATTGGCATTTTTTATTAAACGAAGGGTTCTTGTGACAAAGGAAAACTTCAACCCGCGGTAAAAATAGTAAGCCGTCGTTCATTGACAGTGGTATATGAAACTTCCGCGGCGTGAAGGGAGCTAAGGGTGGATTAGCTTTACGATTATTATTTCGTGCACAATTTGGTAACCGTTCGTTTCCTTTTTCGTGTTATTTCGAATCATAACAGATACGATGATAGAAGCAAAGGTAACTTCTCTGTGCACTGCCGGAACTTGTGTTAAACCCAAATCCTTGGCTGTCATGGCACGCCACTACCGAACCATACTTTAAAACCCAAATTAGGAAATTAATTTTCTACCAACCTCAGCGATGCGAGGGAAGCTTCATTCGTACCCTCGTAAGCATACGTGATGATTGTAAATTGTCGTCACGTCAACCAGTATAATCGAAATCATCATCATCACCATCACTATGCTGTAGACGGATTTCATTTAAAGACCGATATATCGTATTGCTTGCAAGCGAACTGTCATTCTATGGATTTTCGAAAATCAATGCATTTGCATGGACGGTAAGTATGGGTTTCTTCTAGCAGATTCTGTACAAAATATACAACATCAGAGGAGTGGAGAAATTAATTTCATTTACAAAAAAATTAATTCCAATACGGATATCCTACCAGAAACTCCACTTGCTGGCAAGTTTCTGTAACTTGAAATCTCCTTGAACTATAATTATCCAGCGAAACTCATTGCAAACGCTTCTGAAGTTTTATTTATCGCACATTCAGTTAACCTCGCTGTAGCATCATGGCATCTATATACACGCAAATCAGATGACAGATTATGGAATGACTCGCACCCACTCCGGTTAAGTTGATAACAAACCGATCGGTTGTAACTCGAAATTGGAATCTCTAAACCAAATATTGATTACCTCATTCCGTAGGAGACAGGCACGAGAGTTGGCACAATTGAAATATATCTGTAAGAGATGCTAGTTCTGTGCGGTCGGTCTAGAAACGAAATTCCAACCAGTAGCGCAGTGAAACGATACTCGGCATCTAGAAACAAATTTGTTCAGTTTTCCGAAAGACAATGAACCCCTTTCATAAGACAATTTGCACCTGAGTAAACAGAATCGAAACTGTAAATAACTTTACAACCCATATGTAGAATAACCAGGCTCAGTCATATCTTTAAATATTCTACAAAACATTTGAGGAGGACAATACAGTGCTTGTGGGAAAAATTACTCGTTATCAGTCACATCCTCTTTTCATAATTTTTGCTTTGATTTGTACTTTGACTGGCTATAAAACAGATAATTGAAAACATTTATAAAGCTTGGTTGCTTCGTTCTAGCTCCGGGTGCAAAGGCTCAAAAGCTGGAAAGCATTTTTGGATGATAAGTTTGGCTTGTTGGTCTAGGTATATGTCTTTCGCAGTGAGTGCGAGAGGTACCGGGTTCGTGAATTGTGAACGATTTCGTTTACAGTAAGTAATATTGACAGATTATTAAATTTCACGCCCATAATAGTTTTATACTATTAGCTGTATTGTTTATGAATAAACGATGTACGAAAAAACCTGTTTGTATCCACCTAGTGGTGTAATGATGCCTTTCTCATATGTAATACTGTGGTATTCTATTCAATATGTTTCTCTTCGATTTTTGAAAGAAACCAAAAGATTGTTTGTGCATTAATTAGTATAACATACAGAAAAACAGTTCTCTGATCGGTTAGGCCATCCATTAGAAAACGAAGTGGGTTCACTATTATATGTACTTCCAGCACCGGAACCCGAAAACCGGTATAATTACCATGACGTACAAACTCTACTAGTTTTTATTCAAATTTTGAAGATTTTATACGATTTTGCCATCGTACTCTAAACAACGATTTAAATTTTCGTTGTATCCAAAAATACGCAGTAATTTTTGGTAGGACCATAAGACCTTTCATTTGACTCTAAGATTGGGAATAACAGTTTTGAGTCCAGTTTAGGATTTTTTTACGTTTTTTTACCGGTTTAAGTGACGGTGTACAATACTGAACACACTTTACCCCATAGCTCCGGAAGTCGGATCCGGATGAAATTCAGGAATTCCGTATAGGAGCGTGAGACTTTTTGTTTGAATCCAAGTTTGTGGAAATCGGTCAAACCATCGCTGAAAAAAGTGAGTGAGATACATTTTGGAATATATGACCACTATTCCCGGACCGGGAACCACGATAGCCGGAATCGGTTTTTTAGCTGCTTACTGATAATGGCTATCGATTTGTGTAGTTTTGAGACAAGTTTAGAAATTTTTTTACGTGTTTTGTTTCGCCCGTTTAGGTGACGGTGTACAATATTAAAAACACTTTACCCCATAACTCCGGAACCGGAAGTCAGATCCAGATAAAATTTTGGAATATCGTATGAGATCGTGAGACATTTCATGAATCTAAGTTTGTGGAAATCGGTCAAACCATCGCTAAGAAAAGTGAGTGAGATCCGTTTATGAATATATGACCACTATTTCCGGTGCTTCCGGAACCGGAGACCGGGAACCAGGATAGCCGGAATCGGTTTGTTTAGGTGCCTACTGATAATGGCTAATGGCTCTCGATACTCGAGAGATATTTTCATTGAAATTTTGCATCGAGGAAAACGCTTGAAGACCTTGATCACGTAGTTCTGGATGCTTATGATAAAATCTTTTCATCTCCAACACCAACAAACTGAACAATCCTATTCAGGCATAAAGAATTGTTAAAGAATTATTCCGAAAAAAATACTTCGCGTAGGGGAAACCGAGGCTGATTGGTTGAGTTTTGTTTTAGAAATTTCCAGTGATAGCCCAGCACACGAGCCAGCTCTCATACAGTCCGTGTGCTATACCTTCTCAAAAACACGCACACGAAGTCTGAAGCACACGCTCGTGCTACTAGATTGCTACTAGATCGAGAGTCGTATGCTTCGAAGAACCAGCTCGCGATGCTGGCTCATCTGCTGGCTCATGAGCTGGAATGGGGAGCTAGCTCGTGAGCTGACTCATGTGCTAGCTCGCGTGCTGAGTTGAGTGTCCGTTTTTTTTAAATTTAATAATATAATATAATTTTTAAGCACACAGTGTCTGCTCTTGTATTGTCTCTTGTCAGTAGGTAAAGCAAAGTCCTGGCATTACATTCCTTTTGTGGAATTTGGCCTTTCTGTTTCAACAGACTTCGCAGCCGATTCTTAGTGTACAGAATCATTGCATGGCTAGTACTATGGATCCTACTGACACTAAGAATCCTTCCAGGTCTGGGCTCGAACATACGACAACTGGCTTGTAAGACCAGCGCCCTATGCATTGAACCACCAACCCGGGTCGTCAGTAAGTGAACTACACAAATAGCACACGCTCATGAGTCTGGTTTAAAAAGCACAGCACACGAGTTTAATAGGCACACACTGCAGGTATAGTGCAGCTCGTGTGCTCAGCTCGGACATCACTGGAAATTTCTATACTCTTCCCTGTCTAAGCTCTTCCTCCTAGACCTTTTATTAAACGGTTTGTTCCGTCATGAAGATAATTTTATTCATTGAAAATTCCTTACTGTTCACTATACGGTGCCATGGGTCAATTAAAAGTTTGAAAAATAGCCGCGTAACTTTTTTGTGTCATAATTTTGAACGTTAATAGCTCAGTCATTTGTTGATGGATTGATATAATTTAACAACCAATCGATTCGGAAACTTTTAACTTAAACATGTATGACAAAGCCCCGGGGATGTTACCCGCAGCCCGAAGCTGTAATAACCCAGACCAACACAGATAAAAATAGTCTTGAATTTAGCCTTAAGCTTATCCCTATCTTCTCTCGTTCTCTTTCTCTATCCTATCAAATCTATGAAATGTATACCATGCAATGTACTGACTCGATGTAAAAACTCCCTCTTCCCTATAAATCCTTAACCTTATACTTCCCAACCACCTCCAAATCCCTACCCCAAACGGTTACAAACCCGCTGAACGACCAGAATTAGGTTAAAACCGGGGATAAATAAACGATATAATAATAATGTATGACAACGTCGTTTCAGTATTTCAATAGCATACTATTGAAAAAATGGTTCGAATCAGCGTCAGCGTCAGTTTCAGTTAAGTTATCATTTACATCAAAACAAGAAGTGCCTTAGAATTATTTCATTTTTAATGTAATCGTGATCGGTGGTGTCTCGCATACAACCCTCTATTTTATTTAGTTTTAATTATTTTAGACTTAGTTTCGAGCTGAGCTGAGCTGAGCTGAAGTAGATCGCCCGTAGTTGCAATTCGTGATTGACCGAATAAGTGGAAATGTACAATGATCCAAGAAAATGAAGCTTGGGAGAAGCAAATCATTTTCACTGTACATACCCACTCACTCCTAACTTTTTATTAAATGATCAATAACGACGCTGGCTACGATCAAAGGCTGTGCTACTGAGGGAAAGAAAGGAATGTTAGTCCGACACTCGTTTCTTGAAACCGCGGGTACCACTATATCTCCACGAGCATCACGGGATAGGAGATTTGTTAGTAGGAAGGGAAAAAGATCCGGATATGTTTTGGTAAACAATATGATCTCAACAAAACCTGATTTTCGATTCTCAGGAGAAATATAATAAGTTAGAAAAATATAAAATATCTTCAAGGAACGATCTCACCAGTATACCTTTTCTCCTGCTCGCCTTGCTGTCAGCAACGCGAGATGAAACACGACCACTAAAAGAAAAAATAAAAACACTCGCGAATGTGTCCGCTGCAGACCAACCCTAGACCTTAGTCTGAATGACACGATCGACTTGTAAACCTTCACACATTCCATAGAAATCCGACAACACCGACAATGATATGCAGATGGCGCTTCGATCGGTCAACAGGTTAACATCGTTGAATTTTAGTTTCGCGGATCAATATTTTTTTCAGCTCTCGCTTCTAACTTTTCCTCCTCCAGCGTACGCTTACGTTTGGTTTCATTTTTTTCCTCCTCCAATGCTGCTTTTATTGAGGAATCGGTCAAAATTTGGATCAATTTGCGATTAACGACCTTGACGCTCGTCTGAATCAGTTCGCACGCTCGCCTTGGGAGAAGCCTGGCGTCTTCAGAATGACCTATATTTGCAGCAGATTGGAATCATTGTTTTTTATCGAGAGTTGCCAGCTTCTAATGATTTAAATCTTTTATTTTCAATTATTAATAAATTTAATCATCCACATTACTTATACCTAATATATATTTTTCCTTAGAATCATCAATATTAGTATAATATCGGATTCTGTTCAAAAAAAGGGTAGCCTTTCACGAATATTCAAATGCACATTGATCTTAGCTAAAATTACAACTCGGCCAACCAACCCTGCACAAAACTCGGCCAACTTACCCCAATGAATGTTTGATATTTCGAGAACAATCGTGATTTACAAAAATGAAAGTAAGGTTATGCTGGAACGGTTTCCTTTAACAGTTCGGCTGAAAAGTTCGTATCGTTCTATAGAAACACACATTTTTTTTGCCAAAATTCGTTTTTATTATTCAACATAATTGCCATCAGAGGCACTACAGCGATTATAATACGATTTGTCCTTTCAGCGATTACCTCTTCATTGCTTCTAAATTTTTTACCAGCGAGCATTCTCTTGAGGTCTGAGACAAGGAAAAAGTCACTGGGGGCCAAATCTGGAGAATACGGTGGATGAGGAAGCAATTCGAAGCCCAATTCGTTCAATTTCAGCATGATTGTTTTTGATCGATTGTGAGCTCACGCGGCATCCATTTTGCACAAAGCTTTCTCATATCCAAATATTCGTGAATAATGTGTCCAACACGTTCCTTTGATATCTTTAGGGTGTCAGCTATCTCGATTAACTTCACTGTACGGTCATTGAAAATCATTTTGTGGATTTTTTTCGCGTTTTCATCGGTGACAGCCTCTTTTGGACATCCACTGCGTTCATCGTCTTCGGTGCTCATATGATCAGTACGAAATTTTGCAAAACACTTACTAATTGTTGCTTCGCCCGGTGCAGAGTCTGGATAACACTCATCAAGCCATTTTTTGGTATCGGCGGCACTTTTTTTCATCAAAAAGTAGTGTTTCATCAACACACAAAATTCCTTTTTTTCCATTTTTTTTCACAATAACAAAAGTAGCTTCACTCAAAATGCAATATCTCACAAACTAATAATCAGACAGCTGTCAAATTTATACCCGTATCTTTTGAAGGTTGGTACTAACTGAAAATGGTATGGATTTAATTCTAGTGGCGCCCTCTCATAGAAACGATACGAACTTTTCAGCCGATCTGTTATATGCCATTTTATAAAGTTTTTAATACTCTTTCCTATGCTGCCCATACTCGCATATCAGACCCATATCGATTTTGGCCAATTTTGAGTTAGCCTGTGGAATGCAATCTATCCTCAATATACTAATATAATGCAATCTATCCTCAATATACTGGGATATTTCAAAACAATCGTTAACAACGCTTATTCGGTTCTTCAATAGCGAGATGATATATAAGATACTCAAGCAAACACGGTGTTGCGCAGACTGCAAGAAATTTCACCAACATATAATGCAAAAGCGACAATCCAGCGAGTGAACGCATATACAATCCAGTCATCAGATCACTGGACGAGCTACTTGTTTCATTAACAAGTAAGCATCAACTAGGCAAAGAAATATTCGCCCTTATTCTGAATAACGACGTAATGATTTTTCGATCGAATCATAGCTACCTTTGATTTTGCTAGCGTTATGGGGAATACAAATGAAATACGAGGGAAAAAACGATACGAATAAGGGCGATTGGGCAGCATGTATTTATAGATTCCGCTTCATACTGCACAGAACGATGCGGTTTTTTTTATGCATGACGCAAAGCCTCCTATGCCGAACAAGAAAATGACATCAAATTGTGCAACTCGGATTAGTGGATGAAATGTCGATTCTAACCATTTTTTTAATAGTATGCTATTGAAATACTGAAATGACGTTGTTATACATGTTTGAGTTAAAAGTTTCCGAATCGATTGGTTGTTAAATTATATCAATCCATCAACAAATGACTGAGTTATTAACATTCAAAATTATGACACAAAAAGGTTACGCGGCTATTTTTTAAACTTTCGATTGACCCATGGCCCCGTATAGTGAAGAGTAAGGCATTTTTAATTCCAAAACATTATATGGAACACGAAAATGTGCAGCCCTAATAATTGAAAAAAATTATACCAGTGATTTTGACAATAGTTGTGTAGTCCTATGTGAACAGTTTGAACAGGGCTGTTTTGTCATATATTTAATGTGTGATTTATTTATTCAGAAATCAAAGTATCTAAGTGTTGAACGAACGCAAAAGTTCAAACCAGGGGATTTCAAACATTTTCGATCTCTTCATGAAGTAAAACTCATATTGACCCATTTATTTCCGTTAACACGAGCTTAAAATGGAAATCTGGAGAAAAAGACTTTTGGGTAATGTCATAGACAAAACCGGATGACGTGTTAAACAATTTGTATTCTGCACATGGAATTCTAAAACCGATTTTATGAGTCGAAAGCTACAACTAAATGTTGGACCTGTAACGTTGAAACTCAATTTTCATGCTAGATTCCGAAACTGAATTCTAAATTCTGGAAGAGCTTTCTGGTTCGGCACTGAATTCCAAATCTGAATCGTAGCACTGGCTCTGAATCTGAATTCTGGTTTGCAGTTGGATTTTAGTTACAGAATTCCGGTCCATCATTAAGTTTTCATATTTGAATCCAGAACTAACCTTCGAGATTTGGTTTTGGAATGCTGATCCGGAGCTTAGTTCAAACGTCTTCATAACCTAGTTACACTTGTGGAGCTGAATTTTGGAACCAAATTCTAGACCTGCGTTCTGAAACTGAATTTTGAACCTGGATTTTAGAATGCATTTTAGAACTGACTTGTGGAAATAAAACTGAATTTTTGATCTGAATTCTGGTGCTGGATTTTTCCTCTGTTTCAGAATTCTAAACCTTAAATCTGAAACTGAATTGTAAATTTGATTTCCGGACAGAAAAATTGGATCTGAATTTTTTATCTGAACCTGAATTTTAGTTCAAAAATTTAGTCTCAAAATTCATATCCAAGTTGAGAATTCATTCCCAAATTTTAGATCTATAATTAGGATCTCAGATTCGGTTTCAGTTCCTGAATTCTAAAACTTGATTCTGGCCTTGGATTCTGGACGAGAAACTGAATTGTTTATCTGGATTCTGGAAATGAAAAGAAGAAACTGGTTTAGGATTCTGAAACTGAATTTCAGAACTGAACTCTAAAATAGGATTCTGGACCTGGATTCTGGTTTGAGCTGAACGAGTCAACTACACAGGCAAGAATGAATGACGATCAAATTTATACTTTCTTTACTTATCAAACGGTTTTAGAAACATTATTTTGACTTATTTGTGGTTATCGCTTAATACTGAAAATTCTACCATAACTTGCAGTTCACGAGGAGAAAAAACATATTGACACGTTGAATAAAACAAAAGATATTCACGATCCTAAACTTATCACTCACTCTTATGAAATTTTTTGAAAAGACGCACCATAGTAAAGCAAGACGTATTCACGTCAAAAGGAAGACATTAAAAAATCCTATATTGAACAGCAAACGAAATATTTCTTCTAGTTCAATGCAGATGTGATGAACAATAAAATATCTGACACAACTTGCACTCTCAGAAGTGAACAAAACGCATTTTAACCAATACACACAAAATGAAATTAAAAAAGAGCCGAGTAAAAATGCGAAAATTTTCTAATTAGAATCTCTCAGACTGTAAACCCTTACTAAACTGATTATTATCATTTAGGTTTTCGAGTTTACGACCAATTGATTCAGTAATCATTTGCCTGGCTGTGCGTACAGTAAACAACGTTTTTGATACTAGTTTTTCCCACCCGCTTTAAAGTGCGCTTATACTTAGATTTTCGTGTGAGGATCTATAGCAGCAAATATTATTCGAGGGTTATGACTGGTTCATGAACGGTTGAATAATGGTACCACGAATTCAAAAACGGACGAATAAGTGTTTATGATGAAAAGTGGAGTGTTATCTGCTATCTAATTGTCGGTTGAGGATTGGTGTCCTAATTGATGAATTTCCTCGCCCTAGATTCTTGCATTCAGCAAATGAAAGGAGAATAGAGGCTCATTATTCGCGCCCCCGTCCATTGATTCGTTGTCGCTGTTGTTGTCGGGAACTTCGCTATTACTGTGATTTGCCCTGGCGTATGGCCATTTGTAAGTAGAGATTGGTTTCAGATGATGGTTTTGTTGATGAGAGTGTTTTATTGTTTTTGAGGACAGTAACAGAAGTAGAGTGGTTACTTGGAGCCGGTGTAGAAGGGGTACCTTTCTTTCCTTGGAGGTGGATGATTTCTTTTTCAGTTTGTTGTAAGGCTTACCATAATGAACGGGTTTTTGGTAATACTGACATGTGGTCATTATTTAATGGTTTCAATTGCTTTTTTTTAAGCTTAGCGGGCCATTTTTTGAAGCAGCTTTTTGAGCAAACTATCGAACATTTAATCGGATAATTTTATTTGTTCTAGTTTTTGGTGTTTGGTGTTCAATGTTTAATGTATGTGGTAAAGTGAAGTAGATTTGTAGGAAATTAAACGTGCCAATAAAACCTCTGCACATGATCAGTGTTGTTCATAGCAAACGATCACCAAATCACTCAAACTGTTGTTCCCCATATTTTTGCCAGATAATTTGTTCCCCGGTTGAAAATCAAGATGTGAAAACCTGAATAAAAAACAACCATAGAACAAAAAATGGCTACAGCAATTTTTGTTTATTTCATGTTTTAAAATCATGAAACACGAATTTAGATTTTTAGGTATAGAGGTAGGTATAGGTATTTATTTAATTGGTTATGATTATGTTTACAACAAAGGCGTCTGATGGTATCCCACCAAAAATTTTGAATTTAAAAATGCATTAATAAAATCTCCATAGGGGAGGGGGTACATGAAATTTCCGAAATCGAAAAACAAAATTTTGAATCCAAAAGCAATTCTTAGCATGAAACGTCGAAATTTAGTGTCATCTCGGAATTTTATTTTTTGAAAAAATCACCTTTCTGGAAAAAATTGACTTTCTTTTGTAAAAATCGACTTTACGAAATTAGAGATGATTAAAAAATATAGGCATCCATATATACAATGGAGCGGTAAAAACAACGTGTTTTGTCGGTAATGTCACTTATATCATCATATCTCCGGAACCAAAAGTCACAGCTATTTGATATTCGAATTTGATCAATGGACTAATGATAGCTTTCAAACAAATCTAAGTTTGTTAAAATCGTTTAAGCCATCTTCGAAGATCCGTTCGTGAGTTGGTTTTCCAGCAATTCTAATACCTTTCTATAGAGAGAGGCAAAACCCTTCCTAATCCACTAAGTGGAATTTTCATAGTGGAACTTTCATAGATTCGATATTAAAAATAATTTCCGAGATAACACTAAATCTCGAAGTTTCATGCAATTTTAAAACATTTGGTATTAAAAAAACTTTTTGATTCCTTGCCCGATTGAGCTCAAAATGCGGTAAAAAAACAACGCGTTTTGTCGGTTACGTCACTAATACCATTATATCTCCGGAACCAAATGTCACAGTCATTTGATCTGTGAACTTGATCAATGAACCGACAGTAGCTTTCAAACGAGGCTAAGTTTGTTGAAATCGGTTCAACCATTTCTAAGCAAATTGAACTGTAAAAATAAAGTTCACACACAGACATTTTCCGATCTCGTTGAACTGAGTCGAATGGTATATAACACATGCTCCGTTCGAAAGTTGGTTTTTCCATCAATTCCATTAGAGAAAGGCAAAAACGGTTTGATAGATTTAAATGATTATACATTTATTTAAAAGCTTGATTCATAATATTTGCATGAAAAATAATTTCATTCAAATGACCCCCACTTGGCAGAAGCCAATCCGATCTACCCAATTTTAAGTATTTTCAATGGTTTCTGGCCTTATGTCATCAATAGCAGCTTGAATTTCGTTCTTGAGGTTTTCAATTATTTCTGGATGGTTGGCGCAACACTTATCTTTAGCCGCTACCCAACGAAAATAATTCAGCGGTGTCAAATCGCAGCTTCTCGGAAGCCAATTCACATCACCATTTCTGCTGATTATCCGATTTTCAGAGATTGTTCGCAGAACATCGATTGTTTCGTTGGCTGTGTGGCACGTAGCGCCGTCCTATTGAAACCAAACATTTTTCATAAATAAAATCACAATCACAACTCATATAGACAATCACAACTCATATAGACCCATTGCAATGTTGTCCTGCATCAGAAAATTGTTCGGAAAAATTAATCTTCGACGTCTCGACACTTGGGTCGAGAATTAAGAATTATTCATGTACATGTAATAATTGTAGATATAGCAAGCAAATAAACAATTGATGAAAATATAAAAAATGGTGTTATAATTAAATATCCAAGTATCTCAAGAGCCGCTACTGTTAGAAGAAAGGATATCACGAACAAATTTATTACCTCTAATATGTAGAATAAAATTCTACTGTTTAAATGATTATCTTTCAACGAGAACTTGAAATTTCGAATACATCTGTAAATTGTTTTAGTTGTAACTTCTTCATTTTTCAAATGGCACGGATGGGATAGTCATCAATCTGTAGGTTTTAATAAGAGCTTTAAAATAAAAATTATCAAAGAAAATCGAAACCCTGATTTTTTTTAATTTAATTTTTTTGGTCCATTTTGAAATTATTGAGAAAAAAAATTAAAAAAAATTTTCAGTGTATATTTTGTTTAGAGTGCCCTATTGATTTCCTACAACTTCTTGCTGGACGCCATTTTTGTACGATGAACGGTTTCCGAATTTCAACGAGACTCGTAAACTGTTTTACCTGTAACTTCTTAATTTTTCAAAAGGCACAGATGGGATAGCCATCAATCTGTAGGTTTTATTAACAGCTTTAAAATAAAGATTATCACAAAAAAGTTAAAACCATGCTTTTTTATATAACTTTTTCGGCTTATTTTGTAATTATTGAGAAAAAAAAATCAAAATTTTTTTTCAGTGTATATTTTTTTGAAGTGCCCAATCGATTCCCTACAACTTTTTCCTGAACACCATTTTTGTACAATTAACGGTTTCCGAGTTACAACGATTTGAAAAAAGCAATTTTTGTGAAATGCAAAAATACATACGCCCTTTTTAAAAATCAATCGTGAGTCGGATTGACATCTCAATCGGTTCAAAACTTATGGTTTGCCATACTGAAGCCATGTGCAAAGTTTGATCCGAATCGGAGAAGGCCGAGTCTGATGATCTGCTAAGCATTTCTGGAATTGCTCTATATTTTAACCATATGTCACAGGAAATCCTGCAAGATATATTCCTATTCTTCAAGATATATTCCTGTCCGTGTCAGTCTCCTAAATTTTCCTGGCTCAACGTTATTTTTCGACACATTCATGCAGCGCGAAGTGCGTGGAATCCCGGAACAGTGAGTAGGGACTTCATTCGTGTGATGCACACCTTCTTCGAATTGGACTTTCCGAGACTAATCATTGCGCTTGTGGCGAAGGTCATCGCGATATTGATCATGTCATTTGGACATGGGTGGAGTATCGTGATGTCAAATCTCAACTAATAAATTCTTTGCGTACTTAAGGTAGACCATCCAATGTCCCAGTTCGAGATGAACCTTTCTTACATGAAACTTCTTTATCATTTCATAAAGACAATTGAAGTTTCAATTTAATAATTGACCCTTTTGAGTCTTAGTTCTGACTCCTACTGCGTCCATTAGTTCATCGTTAATATCGAAACTTTTCGTTAATATCGAAACTTTTCGTGGTACACCCTTTGTAACAACTATATTTATGCTCTAATCACCAAATCTCCAAACAAATAATTTTTTTTCGAAAAGACCTATTATTGCCAGATAGTTTGTCCCCCGGCGATTGCAACTTTTGTTTATGTCCTGTGTTGAAATCCCAAAACACGAATTTTGATTTTTAATTATAGACTTATATTTTCATCCAATTGATTATGATTTTGTTCCAAACAAAGGTTCATATAACAACCAATAAAAGTAATGCAAAGTCATTGTTGTAAAAGTAAGTCAAAGAGCTTCTTGGTTAGCCTAAATCGATTCAAGGAAATTATTTTTGAAATTAAATGCTAGGTTTTCAACAAAATATCAGTTCAATTATTCCGTTGCAATTTTCTTGAAACAGCAAAGCTTTTATGCAATCTAGAAAGAAAAAGTGCAATTTCCAGTGGAGACTCGCTGATCACATATTCAGTCAGGATTTTCTGATAATAATTCAATTTTCAAATTGCCTTTCTAAACTGACATCTTTCTTCTGTCACGCCTCTCTGTTATATATTTATATTGTAAACTCCTTTGCAAGAAGGATATTTTGTCGTAAAAAAAAGACAAACTAGCTAGGAATTCTGCAGAACAGAATATCAATATTCAATACAGAAAGATGAAAAAGTTTCCCTTAGTGATAGAGGATCTGTACATTGTACAGTAAGTAAATAGTTGATTCCATCCGTATCATTCTATAGATACTGCTTCCTTTGTAACTTTGATGGAAACAAGAAATGTAATCAAGTTCTGATATCAATATGGACTTGTGAGACTCGTGGTGCGAGGAATGGCAGAACATCGCAGTGTGTCGCCTCGGGTTCGACACGCCCCTCTCCATTCGCAGACTGCACAAGACAAAAAGGGGCAGCAGTAGAAGAAAGCGTCGAGAAACCAAGATCCCTGATAGCTCAAGGACTAGTGCAGGGATTTGCGAGGCAACGTGATTACCCTTTTCAGATAAAGTTATCGGAAGTGTAATTTATTCTAGATAATGGTCGATTGTCTAGCGTTACGGCGTTCGCCGGAAAACTTGCAGACTCGCACTCGGACTGACGGAGGACCTTGCTCAAGTCCAGAGTCATTAGAAGTGGGATATATGGAAAGCCTCAGTGGCTCTGGATCCAATTTCTGTTGATTGTGAGATTTTGTTTTTTTTATTAGTCCTTCTGAAAGACTGGTTTCCCTGCGAACAAGGCATAATTTTATCGTACTATCCTTTGTTTTATTCAGTTATTTGTATGGAAAGTATTCGTTAGGGGTTAGCATAGATGGAATTATGGAATTTATGGCCCCTACTCGTTTGCGGGTGCTGACTTTCATTACAGGTTTGAAGCTCGAATGTCAAGGATTTAGATAATTTCAATGAGATACCTAACGATCTTATGGCTGTTAATTGAATTGAAGTATCTAAAGCCTTCGGTTAATATGTCTCCAAAGTAATAAGCTTCCACCTAATAATAATGTTTTGCAATAGTTTCAATAGTCTATTTATTAATGTTTATTATTATTAATTAATGTTTCCAACTAACTCATTATTTAAATAGTATTGTTTTTGAAACCAATAAAATTTCGCCATTAATCGTCTAGCCATACCAAAATGATACATAAAAAAATCGTTGCGATTTTGTAACAATGACCAAGTGCTTATACAACAGACTGTACATCTGTTTAAAAAGGCCCAACATTCCGACAAGAAATATCGCTTTAGTCCACTTAGGGAAGCTATAATACCTTTCTCTTGCGATACGAACATTCTAACAATTACATTTTTATTGAGCTAGTTTTAAAAACAAATTTATTCACAAAGTGGGAGCAAAACCATTCAAGTTTGTTCAGAAGCATACTTCAACGCTTAAGTATGTGCTCATCCAGTAATATTCGCGGAACCGAAGGTATCAGCTATAAAAAAAATCTATTTTTTATCATCGACCCCATTCATAAATGAATATTGTTTTTATACAACCTCGGCGGCTGAAAATAGAATGCGGGTGCGGTATATCAGTTACGTCACTTACACCATTACTTGTCTGAATCCGGAAGTGTTAGAATTTTGATTCTAGAATTTGAATCAATAACGCCTTCAAGCGAGCCCAGGATTTTTGAATTTTGTTTAGTCGCAATCGAGCGAAGATTTTTCATGTCGGCGTTGCCACCTATGAAAAAATTGAGCGAATATGTGAAAATTGCGGTATGGCTGTTGCGTCACTTATACGATTATATCATCGGATTTGTAAAAGCCAGCCATTTGAAGTTTGATCTCAATAGTAGCTTTCAAAAAAACTTTTTTACTACTTATCTAGCTTATTGTTGAAATCGTCTCCGTGCAAATTGATCGGATATACCATTGAAATTTCTCGGATTTTTAGTATTTGTACTCGATACCCTTCTGGAACCCGGGTTTTGGTTGAGAAATTATCAGTGTTTGGTTTGGGTCGGGTACGGGTGACGATTTTCCTCATTTAAACGGGTAAGCGTTGGGTTTGAGCTCAAAAATTTTATTGCATTTCGGTTATTCGAACCCGAAAAATGAACCTGACAGGCTCGGGTCGTGCGTGGGTTACATATTGGAACATGTTGGGTTCGGTACCGGGAAAGTTTTTGCTTTCTCATATAGAAAGGTTATGCTCAAAAACTCAGATTCAAATAAAAGAAAAATAAATAAAAGTCCCAAAGATCCCATCGATTTTATCCCGATCCGACTCCCGGTTCCCGATATAGCAAAAATATTCGGAGAACATTTTTCGACAGCCAGAACGACTGAGTTGGAAGAATATTGAAAGCAGGAGGCCACAGAAACGTCGCAGCTACTTCAGACAGAACCCTAACTTTTTCGTTTGAGTTATCGCAAGTGTCGCCTAATCGTGCATCGAGCTACCCGAATAAAAAAATATTGTATAAAAACAATAGGATGTGCTGTTACAAAACCTGCCACAATTTTGCTTTGACCATTGGAAATTGTTATACACTATTCAATTAACTGTGAACATGCTTTTCACAATATAATGTATATGTTGTTAAGTATCGTAACAATTCAAATCATAAAAATTTTTTATACATGTTTTCTTGGAAAACAATCAAATGTACAGTTTGCATATTATTTGAAACACCACGTGTACAATAAATTCAATTATATAATTGTAGAAACAATATATTGAATTGTTGGAAATGAAAAATAATCTTGTCAAGATACAATAAAATATATTGTAACCCATATATCTGATTGTGAATCAGTTGTTTATGCTGTAAAATCAATGGTTTATGTTTTTACGGGTAAACACGAACCAGACTGTCAACATAGATAAAACTATTTTCTGAATTTACATTTATTTTCATGCACATATTTGGAGCAGGCAATCGAATGGGAAGTTACATTACAAAACTAAGCGGTTTGTAAATATACAGTTTTGTTTAATGGAAAACTTAATAAATTTCAATGTAATTCTACGATTAATCATGGTTTTAAATCAAAATTTCATTTCAACTGATGTCTGTTCCATAGTACCATCGGTATATATGTCGTGTAAGTTTCATCTTTTTTTTTCTGTGAACTTACAGGATAATGGTGTTTCGATACCGTGGCGGTAGGTAAAACAAACCGACCGTAGCACGATCATGGAAGGTGTATATGAAGATGCTGACGAAATGCTGGCGTGGTATGGTACAAAATGTTGAAACCTACACAGAAAAAATATGAATTTTACTGGTGACATGATTCTACAAACGATTCAAATGACGCAATATTTCACCCGCACAGAATTTTGCACGTTCTGAGCGTAATTTGCACTTGGTTACCAAGTGCCGCTGTATGGATTTATATGTATCCATTATTCAACGAACAGATACGTGCTTTTGTGGTTCATTCGAGTTATCGATGTGCTTGTGATCTAATGTTTCTCGGTTCAAGTCGCACTGTTGTTGCTGATCTTTTGTTTTTATTTCATTCGAATTCAAGCCATGTTATTTTCAAATCACACAATTTTACATGTTCTTGAATACAAATTTGTGTGAAATTCGACGCTCCATTTATGTGCATCTTAGGGCATGTTCAGGAGTGTTCTAGTGCTAGATGCATAATTTAAGTCAGTTTTAAAATTTACATCTAGAATTTATAACAAAATAAACTGGCAGTCCCAGCAGCGTTTTATCTGTGTTTCAAATATAGAAAAAATAGAACGGCAGCGTATACCAGTTGTAAATTTGACAGTAGAACTAAATAAAACTAAAACGGCTTGCTGGGGATACGTTTGTTTCAGTTTCGGTTATAAAGGGTGATTTTTTAAGAGCTTGAGAACTTTTTTAAACAATAAAACGCATAAAATTTGCAAAATCTCATCGGTTCTTTATTTTAAACGTTAGATTGGTACATGACATTTACTTTTTGAAGATAATTTCATTTAAATGTTGACCGCGGCTGCGTCTTAGGTGGTCCATTCGGAAAGTCCAATTTTGGGCAACTTTTTCGAGCATTTCGGCCGGAATAGCCCGAATTTCTTCGGAAATGTTGTCTTCCAAAGCTGGAATAGTTACTGGCTTATTTCTGTAGACTTTAGACTTGACGTAGCCCCACAAAAAATAGTCTAAAGGCGTCAAATCGCATGATCTTGGTGGCCAACTTACCGGTCCATTTCTTGAGATGAATTGTTCTCCGAAGTTTTCCCTCAAAATGGCCATAGAATCGCGAGCTGTGTGGCATGTAGCGCCATCTTGTTGAAACCACATGTCAACCAAGTTCAGTTCTTCCATTTTTGGCAACAAAAAGTTTGTTAGCATCGAACGATAGCGATCGCCATTCACTGTAACGTTGCGTCCAACAGCATCTTTGAAAAAATACGGTCCAATGATTCCACCAGCGTACAAACCACACCAAACAGTGCATTTTTCGGGTTGCATGGGCAGTTCTTGAACGGCTTCTGGTTGCTCTTCACTCCAAATGCGGCAATTTTGCTTATTTACGTAGCCATTCAACCAGAAATGAGCCTCATCGCTGAACAAAATTTGTCGATAAAAAAGCGGATTTTCCGAATGGACCACCTAAGACGCAGCCGCGGTCAACATTTAAATGAAATTATCTTCAAAAAGTGAATGTCATGTACCAATCTAACGTTTAAAATAAAGAACCGATGAGATTTTGCAAATTTTATGCGTTTTATTGTTTAAAAAAGTTCTCAAGCTCTTAAAAAATCACCCTTTATTATAGACCACCCATATGAATCTGGCGGCTGCTGAATTTGCTCTTATAAGATGTAAAATCACACGACAGGTACATTTTACGGCAACAGGAAAAGTAAAAGTATAGCAGTGAGTTTAAAGCACAGTCGAAGTCGCAGTCGAAGACCACAAATCAATATCCCGTGGTAGATCATCTGTTCCTGTGACTTGAAGAGCATTATTTGCCATTACGGAAAAGTTCATGGAGTGATATACCGCGAGCAACGTTCAAGTGATGCCCAAGGACATGATCCCCCTCAACACGCCAGAGCTCCAGCAGCGAAAAGCAGTTCGAAGAAAACTGGCGTTATTTCGCTAGGAAAATGACCCAACATGATGAGCAAAACTTTATGGAGGAAGTTACAAATTATCTAGCAATTCGAATGCGCTAGAAGGGTACCTTGAGAGAATAGCGTTTTCGTATTTTTGTACGCACATCTGATATTATCAGATATCAAATTCATATTGGGCAAATTTATGAGTGTCGGCTGATTATATTGTAATCCCATGAACGTTAGTGCGTAGAAGTATTACAAATTTTTTTTCAGTAATTGTAACCGTAAAAAAATTCTGGAGCTAATTTTTTTTAATTTTAAGGGTATCTACATCTCCAATAGATTTTGAGTGCGTGCAACTTTAGAAAGTGTTGAGAAATTGGGCACATAGGCTAAAAGTCGTATGCAGTTTTTGTTATACTAAATGACTCTAATTAACACTATCCATATTTTCAACTCTTTTCTTTTTAACGATTTAGTATAGTAGTCAATATTTCTTCTTTCTTTTTGCGATATTCACCTAACCAGAGACCATTTTTGTGGAAACAGAAAATAAGAAATTATAGAATGATAGTACTCAAGGGAGAACAAGGATATAATTATATAGAACGGAAAGGTGAGACGTGACAGATGTCATTCAAGCAAGCAGAAATCTTTTAGTAACTTAACTTTTACCTTCTACAAGGGAAGTCTGAACAATGCGAATCACTCGAGTCTCTGGTATGTTGGAAAGTAGTGATAAAGGTCTTTTACCATTAGCTATCCGAACCGGTAAAAAAAAGTTACCAGAAGTCACTTTCTACTTGTAATGGCATTCTCACACAGTGAGTTCTTCACTGAATTGATGTTTTTTCTTAATCGTTATACGGCTAGTTGAACATCGGAATGGAATGTTCGGAAGCGGCGTTCAGTAGCGCTCTACTCACCGCTACCCGATGGAAAACGATCATGTTAATTTTTTACTCTTTTCTTTCAAACGACTAAGTATAGATACAACGCATTCTTAACTAATTTAATTTTTGGAATAAATTTTACTCGTAAGTTGATCTCTTTTAATGAATCATAATAGACATAACTCCACCAACATCGATCGCGAACAAGACAGCAAGTGTCACCTGCTAAAATGCTATCAGTTGAAAATTTCACATTCCAAAAACGAACATCGCGAAACACCAATTGACATTATTTTCTGTACTTTATGTTGCGAAACGATGATAACGACAGACCGTACGCCAGACTGACTCCGGTACCGTCACAGTCACTGCCTGTCTGTCGGTTTGTTTCAGTTACCCAGCTGTGAAACATTGTTCCGAACGCAATCGAGGGCTAGGTGAAGGCGAATGCGAAGGCGAGATAGCTCCAGAACAACCGGATTCTTTTTTTCCGGGAAAACATCAACTTTTTGAAAGTTGAATTTAAATAAATGATCCAACTTTCTATATTTTCGGTTAGGGTACTGGAAAGTTTGAGAAGTTACACGCTATCAACTAGGGGAAACCCATTGGAAATGATGAGCCTGCCAAAGTCCCTGTCATCAAGGTTTTATGCCTGTGCGGTAAATCGAACTGGTGGACTGGTGTTGGCGATAATATTGAGTTGATATTCTATTATTTGAACGAAAAGTGTCCGTTTAAGATTTTCTATATGGTAAACAATCTAAGTGTTGCGTGTATTTATGCGCGATTGTGAACTGCCGAGAAAGTGTTTATTAGCGCTATAAACCATAAACCTGGTTTTAATAGATATATTTTGAACGTTAGGACAATACAACTATATTTTGTCTTTCTCAGTTTATCAAACGGATTATAAAACGTCTACTGTTAAAGTGAAACAAAAACTTCTAATTTATTTGGCATTATTCTGTACCGATTCAAGCAATCGAAAACCAGCACCCTATTAGTTCAACCCGAAACGGAGCCTTTTTACGCGGAAGTGCTTATTTACGGCTAAGGCTGATAAAAATCTGCCTCTCTTTTTCCTCGTTCCTGAATTACTCCGGATTCGGTCTGTTCACGTTGTTCTGATTGGTAGTGTGTTGTTCCGAGAAATTTGTTTGCATAATGATGGGGTCAAACTTTATACCAAATAAAATAAGGCTAATATGCGCCTGCAAGGTTTCGCCGTATTCCACATTAAGTTAGGGGAAAGTCATATAAAGCGTCCCAGTCGGCTAAAAAGCCATCGTTCATTTTCAACCATTCAAAAGTCTTGAATGTTTCATCCCTAACACTATCTTTCTATTTATCTACTAAACAAAGTTTGACAGTTCCCCCGGCAAATGACCAATTGATAAAAGGTAGTGCTAAAAAATCAATAAAAAAAATTGGCAGTTGTAGTCTGCTGTAAAATATGAATAAACTGAAAATATTATTAGGCGGCATATCGATATAATATTTCGCGTCGACTAAATAAGCATTTTATTCGTATGAAACTTTCAAGAGTCGGTTGCTATATAGTAATTAACGTTTAACAGTGCTAACATCTCTATTCATGGTTTAAACATGCAAAGAAATTAGGCCATATCTTTGATATATAAGTTTTTCTATAACAGTCTCTCTATGGACATAATGCCCCATTTTCGATTCAATAGTGTGCTCCGTTTTAAAGTATTTTGTAGATTTATAATGATTTTTAAGGCAAATTGTAGCATTGGAAGGATCGAATTTTTGCTATGATAAATATATTAAAACATTTGGAAATAGCTCAATATTTTCTTAAGGGAGGCATATTATAACACTTTACCCTACCAGTTTCACCAGGCCACCACACCCTGATAAAATCAAATGGATATTCGACTTTTATGTAAATTTCTCCTCGTGCTACGGAATGTAATGGGCATCGGTCGTGGCGAAGCATCGGTTAAAACAAATAACAATGGACTCACACTTTCTTTGTCTATTTATGTTCGGTTTGGCGGTTTTGTTGCGGTCTGGTAGGTGATTGAATTACGTGCTAGTTACTCTAAGTGACTTTTTGAAAATAAAAAGGTATCGGAATAATATTTTCGGATAGTTGAGGATCATCTGTGACCAATTCTGTATAAAATGTTCGAAACGACGAATATAACAATGAGAGATTCTCTTTGTTCACTTTCACTTTCTATTATTGCGAAATATTCCTGCTTTTTGCAGTAATTTCTGCAGTGCAGATTAAAAGATGACAGCTTTAGTTATTAAAATCGGTAAATAATTGGAGAGAAGGATTGCTAGGAGAACCGTAATAATCGAAAGAAAAAGTAAACAAAGAGAATCTCTCATTGTCACATTCGTCGTTTTGAACATTTTATACAGAATTGTTCATTACTTTTCTTTGTGTTCTTTACTTTTCGAAAATCTTTGACCGGGTTACTATTATTCTCTCTGATGTAGAACAAATAGAATATTTCACATTTTGGGGTTATACTATGGTTGTGCTTAGGGCACATAACCGTATTAACTTTATCTTCACGTTTTGTCTTAGACTCGTCAGTGCATAACAGTTTATGTTGAATTATCATGCACTGACGAGTCTAAGACGAAAAGTAAAGAAAAGTAAGATTTTTGTTTTCGGTAATAAGTCTGAAGGTCACGGACGATAATCGCTTTTATATACAAAAAATTGTACTCCTGTCTTCGAGAACGGATGGATTTGCTAATGATAGTTGAATAATTTTTCACCTTAAAATTATAATAACTTATTATATTCGCATAGTTTCTTACAAAGCTTATAATAACATTTGCGCGTCCAAGATGATAAAATTCGTTTGCCTGTGTGTTAATCACCAAACGACGATCACATTATTTGGTCTATCAGATAAACAATTTCATTAGATTGCATACTGCGCTTATCTTCATGAGCATATGTGCGTAGCCTTCGTGGTGTAAATCGGATATAAAGTCACTCACTCGACACTCACTTTCTACCTCACAAATCCGTATATTGTTCATGATTGAACCCCATAGTAAATTCTTACTACTTTTTTAACTCTAATTATTATTCCTACCTTCAGAATTTCTCTACTTCCCGCACTTATCTTTCAGTCTAGGCACAAATACTGGTGTCTAAGGTTGATTGCGGTTTTTCCCCGGTCACGCAGGGATTTTGTAAGATACGTTGATAAAAATAGATGAATAAACTATTTTAAGGGCTTTTCATGCGCCTGTCAAATTTTTGAAACACTACGTCATTGTTTAACCTTTCCGTTTCTTATTACAGTAGATTCAGAAACTAGGCATAACTATTAATGAATTACAATAGCTGTAGATCTCTCTGTACGCAGAAATCATTTTACAAATCGAACTTCATAGCTGGTGGGTCAACGATTATCGCGAATTTTGTTAACTGCATACACAGACAGGAAAATGTTTAATGAATCCAAAAAATACCTGACATATCTATACGAGTAGTACACGCCCTGATATGCACATGCTTACAAGTGTTACGGCTAAGTCGATACTCCTCGCAGCAGACAAGAGCAGTATGGAACCAAGACATCTGCAACATCTGCAACATTTCCAGCATAAGACCATAAGTTTTTATATCTCTTACAATATGAATACCGAAATACGAAGAATCAAATGTTCTGATCGATGACAAATGAAAAGTATTCGATTATAAATGTTTTCTTTTCGTATCGAAAAATAAAACTATTTAGTCCTATCCTCGGAGGTCGCAACATGACAAAGGAATACCATACAACATTACCATACATTACATTAGCATATCACAGTTCTTGCAGGAAATTTGCTTGTTGTCTGTGACAACAAAAAGAATTGACCTTTACAAAACATCCGTCGTCCAGATAGCATCTCAAACCGAATGGTAAACACTCAATCCAATGAATAAATTTCACATTATACACTATCATACACTAATTTCCCTTTTCTATTGTTCGTAGTAATGGTTTGCATGCTCAACTCTTTTGTGCCACAGCGGTTATCTTCACCTTCTCGTTTCATTTCCATCGACATTATTTTTGTTGCTTCACGGTTCAGAGCGGAAATTTACCCCGAGTGATAAGTAGTAGTGCGTAATCGACCTCGTTTATCCTACGCTGGTGCCGGACACTCGATGTATTGAATGTAGCGGGTTTAGCAGGTGGACGGACTGACTGATCACACCGCGTCACGGTAGACAGAGTAGTGGCAACGAGTGACGCGGTGCGTGAGTTTTCGAGCCGCCCGAAATTAAATCGTTTTGGGGCTGGTGTTGGGATGAAAAATCGTCGCGATTGCCAGATATCTGATGTGGAAAAGTGCAAATACTGATTGTGCAGAACTGGTCAGTATACTATGGTTGGGTAGGGTTACGTTTGGTGATTGAATTACTCTGGACGAACTAAAATAGCGCCGTTTTCATAATCAGATCTATACTGTACCGTCGATTTGATTGCCGTGTTTAGTTAATGTTCCGAAAATAAAGCGATAGATCATGTCGCAATGGGACAGTGTTATGTTTCGAGTTCACGAGATATTGTTTGTTGACTTATATAGTCAATTCAATGGAACTGATTGGAACCAGTACATTGAAGTTCAATTTTACACTTCGTTTCCGAAAACCTAAAGTTTCTGACTATAAATATTTCAATTTTAACAGTCTTCCCTTTTATGTAGTCTTCAGTAACTGAAAATCAGAATTGTTTATGAGAGTGATGTTGATGATGATTAAAAAAATTATTTTGCTTTTAATACCAAAGTTGGATTACGCGTAAAGTTTTTGATTATTTGGAAAGCTTGTGATCCCAGGCCCGTGCGCAGGAATCATTCAAGGTGGAGGGGGAAAAAATTCAAGCGGGATGGGGGTTCGAGTTAGTGGGGGTTCAAAAGGTGAGAGAAAGGTGCGGCGCAAAAATTTGAAAGAAAAGATCATCATCCACAATATTGACACAGTAAAACAAATTCTGAAAATGAAATATGAATTGTCAAGTTATTTGCACTTTTATATAATAAGTACTCTATTGTTCATGGAATTGAATCTTACATGAGGGGGGTTGAAACCCCTCCTACGCACAGGCCTGGGTGATCCTGATCCAGTTTCTGTGCCAAACACAAATTATGCGCAAAACATAAATGTATTTAAAAGGAATCACTCTACCAGATGGAGCTTGAGTATCGTAATATTTGCAGTATCTATCAGAATCGTCGTTTACACGAAAGTTGTACGGAAGATTTTTAACTACATAATGGAGAGTGTTTCAGTATAAAACTTGTCCTCTCCGCATTGCGTATGCGCTAGCTCTCAATACAACGTAGATTACGCCATATCGTAAATTAATTACACATTTAAGAGTTATATATTGTGAATATCCTTTGGAGCGATCTCTACAATTTTCCAGCCATCAGAAGCGTTATAAATTGATCAATTTGCATTTTTCATCCGTCCTGCGAAATGCCTCTTAGGCCGTTTTCGTAGCTAATTTTGTTACAATCTCAAGCTGATTATTATGACTTGTTAAACCACCTGTTAAAGTCTATGATAATTGCCCTAATGTATCGGTTGGATTATCGTAATCCGTTAACATGAACGATGAAGATGAGGGAGACTATGAAATTTTCGCTTCATTGGATTTTAGTCTGTTCAAAAAGAATAAAAATAAAATTTAAAAGCAAGATAATCGTTCAATCGTTCTGTATGCTCTGGATCTCATATAGCGCGTGTTCATTTTTCACGCCCCCTGTGAACCACGTTTTACGAGGCCTCTCCGTAGTTATCTATGCAAAACTGACATAACATAATTGGAAGCCAAAGAATATTCCTAACGGAAAAATATATTTTAAAATATCATCCAAATGAATTCGACTTTGTCTCGTATTGCAGTACTTTAAATTGGTATACATTCTTCAAACAATATTACATTGAATTTATTATATTTCAATAAGGAAAACAAACCATTGGTAAAATAAATTCTCTGAGTATTCGGAGTGTATTCTCACCTGCATTTGGATGATCCACAGAAGATAATCTATTTCATTTTATAGTTCATATAAGTATTCGCTTTCGCGTCGCATTCAATACATTGATTAATCGTATGAAACGAACAACAAACAAAAAATGAGTCAAGAATGAACAAAAGAACTGGTACTGGTAGTTCCACGATCGAAGTCTATCTGTACTGAGTTCAAGGGTTGCCGAATTCGATGGCTTCTCTATTTGTCTAATTCATCTAAAATCATTGAGGGGAAAGTTTGCTATCTCTCAGGAATTGATTGTTTTAACAAACATGATAAAAATCCATGCATTTGCTTTGTCTGTAATGCTCCACCGCAACCGGTCAGCAGAGGATTACTATCTAAATGACAATAATGAATAGCCATCATACGTTATCAGCAGTAGGCTCTTGTTGTTCTGCCAAACGATAAAACACAAATCATTCGGACGTCAACAACGTTGACTTATTTACAGGCTCACAAACAAGTATCCTCATTTCACCTAAACGACTTTGTTTTTTTTTGTGAATCTCATGAATGAAACCTTGAATGAAACCAGTCACCACGGTATCATCGTCCTTACTAATTCTACCACCAACCCACAGCTACAGCGATCCTTTCGTCTTGATCCAAAAGCTATATCTTATTGATAAACTTGTACAGCTTGTCTAAACACCCATCCCAGAATGATTCCCGGTCGCATATCATCACCCTGCCTCCTCACACCAATCAGCACATATCGTTGCTGTTCAGACAGCTGCAGCGGAACACGTTTACGGTCGCCGCCAGGCCTTCGAGTTCGGTATCGAAAATGGGGCCAATATGTGTCTAAAAATAGCTGTTTGTTTTTGCAAAGCTAAGTCATCAACAGCTACTGGGGCCAGCGCTTTTCGATGTGTTTGTTTTTTGTTGTTGCTGTTGCCTTTGCTACTGAAACTGCTTCTTCCTTCTCATGTCCGTTTCGCTCTTCTTGATTCGACCGCCGTTAGCGTATGTTTATAAGTTGTTTTTCTATCTGTCGACCAGGGCTACCGTCAGCCGAGATGAGTCGGCGGGTGCGGTCAGCCGATTTGATTGTCCATTCGTCCATCGATTCAGCCGCTTACTAGCCAGACGGAAGAATTTGCCACTCACCCGGAGCTACCGATTTGCCGTTGGCGTATACAAAGTTTATCCGATTATTGAACGTCGGAAGTTGGTTGGAAATGTGTTGGTGAATTATATAAAAGTGACTGCGGTAAACTTGTTATCTTATATATATATATATATATATATATATATATATATATATATATATATATATATATATATATATATATATATATATATATATATATGATATATATATATATATATATATATATATATATATATATATATATATATATATATATATATATATATATATATATATATATATATATATATATATATATATATATATATATATATATATATATATATATATATATATATATAAAGAATACTGATAGCAACCGCCGCGACTTGAACCGAGAATCATTGGATCGCAAATACGTCTGTTAATCGACTGAGCCACAGAAGCATATATCTGCTTGGTTGGTAAAAGCAGCATTTAAATACACACAGTCGCACTTGCTACCAGAATGCAAGTGACAGTCGAAACTAGTAAAATTCAAGCTAATCTAACATTAAGCCATTACAAATGAAATTTTCCGTCATTCAACAAATTAGGTCTTTATGAATTACATCGTATGAGGAATTAAGTCACCTGCATTATTCAAATTTTTTTGGTGTGTATGTACAGCACCTTTTTTCATGACGTTTCAATTTTAGCACGGTTCGTTTTTGGCAACAATCGTTCGATCATGACATGTGTATTAGGAGGATGACAGTATTTTCCAATTCAAAACAATATTCAATATTAATTCATTAATTGCTGGAAGAACACAACTTCTTACACCCTTATACTATTAGAAGGAAATCCTCGAGAGAAGCAAATTTGTGTGTGAAAAATAATTTCAATATTTTCTCTCGTAGATGGCTTAACTGATTTCTACAAACTTAGACTCATGTGAACAGTCCTATACTCCCATATAAGGTTTCTGAATTTCATTTGGATCCAACTTCTGGTTCCGGAACTACATGATGATATATGTAATAAAATTGAAACAATGTAATTCATTTTGCTAGTAGATGGCTGAATCGATTTCGTCCACCTAACATTCCAATAAAAGATCTTGAGGTCCCATAAAAACTGCTTGTTTTTTAATCAGATTCGACTTTCGGTTCAGGAGATACAATTAAAAAATTCACATAAATTTATTTTTATAAATTTATTCGATCCCGGAAGATACCCAAACATTTTATGTGGAACGCACTACGGTTTCTCTAAGATGGCTTCACTGATTTCCGAAAATTTCGTATCTAATTAAATGGCTAACACTTCATTACACAGAAAGAAAAGATGAAACTTACACGACTTGTAAACCGATAGTACTATGAAATAGACATCAGTTGAAACGATAATCTGATTTAAAACCAAAATTGATGTAAAAATCCATTAAAATTAATTTAGCTTTTCATTGAACAATACTGTATATTTACAAACCGCTTAGTTTTGTAATGTAACCTTCCATTCAATTGCCTGCTCCAAATATGTGCATGAAAATAAATGTAAATTCACAAAATATTTTTATCTGTGTAGGCGAATTTTACTGACTTCGCTAAACCGATTTCCGAATTCCGTTTCCGAAAGTATCGGGAATAGAAGAGCTAAAAGAAGGCCAAAACGAGTTTAATAAACAAAAATTAAAAATTTATAGTTCCATACAAAATTGGTGAATTTGATCCGGTTCCGACTTCCATTTTTGAAATTACAGGGTTAGGAGTGTTTACAATTTAAACCTTCATAGAAGGTTTAAATTCTAAAAAAAGGCGATACTAAAAAATCTTCAAAGTTGTTCTCAAAACTATTTCAATCAAGGGGAGAGTCGCTTAACACAAACCATATTGTGCCTCTAAAAAAACACGTGACATACTGTGAGTCTAAGTGTGCCACTCTGTGCCCCATGAAACAGCTTCTTGTCAAAACTGAGCCCTTTGTGTGCCGCAACTGTGCAACTGTATGAAAACGAAAGTGCCAATATTGATAAATGCATCAACGCATTGTGTTTATGTGTGATTGGCACATTGTTCTAAGCGTCCTCCCCTTGATTTCAATTCATTCGTCATACTAATTCATGGATATACGAACTATTTTTAGTTATGCTGGTCTCTGAATACCGTTTCTGGAAGTACCATAAATAATGACAAAAACTGTAACGAGGAACTCACTTCTACATCTCATGGATTGCTTAATCGATTGTCACACGTTTAGGAATAATTTTAAGGTTCATACAATTTTTGTCTTCGATTTGTGTTGCAGTTCCCAAATTTTAATTACAATTTATGAAAAACGACGGTCATTAAAATAATTTCATGAAAACTAAACACAACGGAGAATATTCACGCAAAAAACACATGCTGACTGTTAAAAAAAAGGTATCATCTCACTGCTAGGTGGATTAAGCACGTTTCCTAAAATTGATTCTTAGACAATTTTTTCTCGATGAAGAAATCCAACTTACTGTAACACAATTTTGTCTTTCTTATATAGAAAGGTTATACAATCACTGCGAAGGCCTACTGTTGAACCGGAGGGTCGATTGTCATATACCACTCAATTCTTCGAAATCGAAAAATGTCTGAGTGTATGTGCAAACTATAAAACAGGTACAAATCCCATAAAACTTTTTGCTAAATTCTGTTAGTTTGTAGGCATAAAAGCTTAATTCGGCACTACTGGTTCCCCCTTTTCCTGTTCGGAAAGCACCGAAAGTGGTAGAAGTGAGTTCTATTTTTTAAGTTTTTCTGTTTTCCCGATACTTTCGGAAACGGAATTCGGAAATCGGTTTAGCGAAGTCAGTAAAATTCGCCTACACAGATAAAAATATTTTGTGAACTTACATTTATTTTCATGCACATATTTGGAGCAGGCAATTGAATGGAAGGTTACATTACAAAACTAAGCGGTTTGTAAATATACAGTATTGTTCAATGAAAAGCTAAATTAATTTTAATGGATTTTTACATCAATTTTGGTTTTAAATCAGATTATCGTTTCAACTGATGTCTATTTCATAGTACTATCGGTTTACAAGTCGTGTAAGTTTCATCTTTTCTTTCAGTGTAATGAAGTGTTAGCCATTTAATTAGATACGAAATTTTCGGAAATCAGTGAAGCCATCTTAGAGAAACCGTTGTGAGTTCCACATAAAATGTTTGGGTATCTTCCGGGATCGAATAAATTTATAAAAATAAATTTATGTGAATTTTTTTAATTGTATCGCCTGAACCGAAAGTCGAATCTGATTAAAAAACAAGCAGTTTTTATGGGACCTCAAGATCTTTTATTGGAATGTTAGGTGGAAGAAAACGATTCAGCCATCTACTAGCAAAATGAATTACATTGTTTTAATTTTATTACAAATATCATCATGTAGTTCCGGAACCAGAAGTTGGATCCAAATGAAATTCAGAAACCTTATATGGGAGTATAGGACTGTTCACATGAGTCTAAGTTTGTAGAAATCAGTGGCGGTGGTGTAAATATATATATATATATATATATATATATATATATATATATATATATATATATATATATATATATATATATATATATATATATATATATATATATATATATATATATTAGTCGATGTAAAATCTTACATCCAAACGATCTCTTCCAAACACGAGAAAGATCATACGAAAAGAAAGTGTTAGTGATAAAACTTTTGTATAGCCAACAGGGACTCTTTACCTTTATGAAAACACTTCTTGGAGGCCAGGCTCGAGATGTGATGAAACACATCTAAAATGGCAAACCGATTGAATAAGGCGCAGTTCTATTATTAATCTGACCTGAATGTCGTGATAGTAAAAAAAACTTGTTATGATTTGCTTTGTTCATTGTGCATCAGTGTTCAGTTGTGTATCTGACATTACCCACCGTCCGTTTTTCTAAGAACACAGTTCATCTCCAGTTAATATCACAATTATTGTATGGTTAGACCATGGTTTTATAAAAGATACTCAGTACCAACATATTAAAAGGAAATACAGTGTGATAGACCCGAGAAAATGTTTTAAAAACTAATGCAAATTGTTGGGGTGCATAACTTATATGTACTAACTACTCGAGATGATTTCGACGATTCCCATCTGCGAAAATATATTTCATTTGATTCCAGCTCTCATGTTAAAAGCCGAATAATGAGCATAATTTTTCATCACTTTCGTTAGGGTACATCGTACTCTAAGCCCTTTTTCCATGTTGACATCGAACTTCTCAATTGTAATATATTTTTCCGAAAAGGAAAAAGTATGTAGTAACATATATAGGTTTTAATATATTATTTTCATAATTTCCTTTCAACCATTTGCAAGAAATTTTTTAAAACTACAATAAATCCATACATATTTCCCTAAAATTTTCTAAAGCTCCTGAACAAAAAACAAATGCCTGGATTCTTCCTAGGTGATCAAAAATATTTCAATACACAGCAAATGGAAAGGTTTTGCTGCTCGACCAATAAAAGTAATTTTATTACCATTCTGATATGAGTGATGCAACAACGAAAAAGGCAGCAGTAAAATTATTGTTATACTTTTATTACCCACAGCTTCGGAAAATAAAACCATCTCGGAGAGAAACTTGTGCGAGTTTTTTTCGGATTTTGAAGCATCCGGTATTGTTCAACGTAAATTCATCGCAATAATTGCCAAAAGGATCGCCTCACAGGCGAGCGCATTCTTTGTGTACGGTTTAGACGGTTAACTGATATGACGAAGGAAAATAACCGCTCTCGGGGGACGCCGTTTTCATTAAAAGGAATCAAAGTGAATGATTCTACACGCTTGACGATGGAGAGACAGCAGGAGACAAGAAGTGCAATAAAATTCACTCATAATTATTTGCAGGATTTTTTTTACGTTTGGAACTGCCAGGAGGCAGTAAATATGATTACTCTTGGTGTTAGTGATTCTGGTTGTTGCCTTTGATTGGTGTACATTCAGCCACACGACTTGGGGTATAATACTCTGAGTCGTAAAAGAAACCTGTTTAAAGTTTACGATGATCATATTCTCTGATTCAGAACTAACCTTTGTCCTAGAGTTTTCTGACAGCTGCAACCATTAGATTTTTTGAGGGTTAGCTGAATTAGGCATTTTATTATCTGAATTAAAGAAACAATCGAAATCCTTAACGTTGTCTGTTCGTTTTGGTAGACTGCTATACACTTATTGCCTTGTCGCTAAATTACACTGAAAAAAGTACAGGTCAGTTCCGCAGTCTGATCGGATTTCACGAACGGTATGGATTCTCAAGGTGTTTTATTTCTGCATACATGTATAATACTTCAAAATTTGGAGCACTCATTCTTGTTCCGGAACCTGAAGTCGGATTTAGTTGAAACAGTATAATCCCTATAGACCTTTAATTTGAATTCATTCTTTTATTTATGAAAATCATCCTACTCATCTCTGAGAAATCTATGTAAGCTCAATTTTAATTAAACTGCTACTAAGAAGATTTTCCTTCACCGACCACTGCCGAACGCCAGCTAAAAGCTTTTTTCGAAAATTCTAGATGACATAGTCTAATGATACTATTCTAGTTTTAAGTTAGTCGTTAATTAAGATTAGGAAATACCCTTGGCATCTTAGAGCTTAAGCAGTGTGCCTAAAAATATATATTATACTATTGAATAAAAAAAAGAAGATTTTCCTGTTGTTCATTGTCACTTCTGATGACGAAGTGAAATTTTCAATACTCGTCACCCTGTATTTACAGACCTGAAAATTGGACCTCGATGAAATTAAATAGGATTATATGGGACTAGGACAAGGACTCTTTATTTGAATAGAAGTTTTTTAAAGTCACACACTATTTGATCTGCTTTGAACTCCGGCACCTTCTTTCCGAAAACACGAACAATATATCTCATCAAATTGTAAAGATATAACAGAAACAATTTTTTTCGGCATGATTTTCGTAATATAGACCGCTACATTCCGAACATTTTTGTAGAAGACGAAATTGCTCTAAATCTTTTAGTTTTCGCACTAGAGCATAGTTTTGATATTGAAAGTTGTACCATAGCAAGCACACTAATTCCATCTGATAGAGTGATTCCGAAATATACTTTTAACTTGTTAATGAACTTTGGATCTCTCGAAATTGGCTCCAGATGCTAGAATACTGAAATTTTCAATACTCGTCACCCTGTATTTACAGACCTGGAAATTGGACCTCGTTGAAATTAAATAAGATTATAGGGGACTAGGACAAGGACTCTTTATTTGAATAGAAGTTTTTCAAAGTCCTTTCAGCTATCTCTGAGAAATAAAAGTGAGTTATATTTCAAAATTTTCAACCGCACTCTGGTGCTTCCGGAACCACTATATTTGAATTCCCGCAAAAATGAGCCATCACTCAGCGTCATCTTAAGTGAATTGGTGCCATCTAGAGAGAAGAAGAATAAAAAGAGACAAATTTTCGTGGAAGTATTAAAGGTAAATGACTTTGTACACTTCTTGTTCATTTGAATTTAAGCTTGTGACAATTGACTATAATATAATCAATTGACTCCTAAAATATTACAAGAATTTCGAACTCTTAACAGTATACCAACATTGATGACAATTTGTTTAAAGAAAACTAGACTTCGTTTTTTTTAGAGCGGAAACCATTCGAAATTGAATGGAAGAAAATCGTAAGGAAATACGCAAAATTTTTCGAGCATCATAACAAATAGGGAAATTTGGGTAATAGTGCGTGGTATATATTAGTGCGCATCTCATTATGGAATTCTGTTAATGTTTACCACTATTTACTTGCAATAATCATGAAGATTTGGCCCTATTAACTTCATTCGGCTTCATTTCACCTTCCCTATTAATTTCATATCAATATGACAAACGTATATATAAAATCTGTCATTAGAAAATATCCTTTGTATTTATGTCTGATAGATTCACGTTTCTCTTGGATAACGTTTTTCAACCCAAACGAAGTTATCATCGAGGATTCTGAGTGTTACGAAAAATTCGAGGATTACAGAAAATGCATTGTGTGCATAATGCTCACTATTAGGAACAAAACACGACCATTTTGTGGTTTCATGCTCGTAAGCAATATAATAATTGTAATCGTTAATTTGAGGATATCGTAAAGCAAGGTTCAAAGTTTCTGTAGACTTGTTTACGATCTGGAAAGTAATATTTTATTTTTAATACTTCAAAAAACCTAGTCGTCACCTTTCCTTTATATTTAGTTTCGTTTAGGGCAAAAGTATATTACCAATGCCTTTCTGATTACGATTAATAAGAGATATTTTTGTAATTCTTGTTTCGAAATTTTATGACCATTACTTCCGGTGCTTTTGAAACAGGTAACCGGTATAGCCGAAGTAAATTTTTGACCTGAATACGTCTTAACATAATTGGTATGTGGTATGTGGCGCCTTTTCCAAATTCGCCTTGTGGAATAATGGGTAGAACTTGCGTTAATATCTCTAGTTGTACTCATTGCAACTACATAATTCTTTTTCCATGCTATCAGTAATATGATCAGCAATTTATGATTAAATTTTCGACATAGTGAGATTAGATTAGATTCGAAACAATGAGGAAAACTCTTCACACTTGTTTGGTTTCCGCGACAACGGTTTTGAGGCTGTCAGTCCCGTTATTCAACTGGACGAGTATAAAAGTATGGTCGAAAATCGATTATTTTTTTCTTGTGTTTTGAATATTTTCAGTTTCAAAATTCATATCTAGAATTCAGTATGTGCACGATAGAACTAAGTTCTGAACTTGGATTCTGGATCTAGATTTTGGAACTGAATTCAGGTTCGGAATACAAGTTCAGAATTTCGTTCTGGAAATTGAAATTGATCTGGAATCCGGACCAGAATGTCGCAGCAGAGTTCTTAGTATATTCCATGTTTCGAATTACGTTCTTGAATCCAGTTTCAGTTCCTGAATCCTGAATTTTGGTTCTGAAGTAGATCAATAAATGATGGCTAAAAGTACTCAACAGTTGTAAACATTGGATAAATGCTGAAAATCGGTTCTTATTAGAATCATTTAAATATTTGAAATTTTGTTGCGGGTTATTGAATTGTGTGATACTATATGTTTGTCGTCAATAAGTCGTACTGCAGTATAGATGATCTGTTACAATTTTGTAGGCGAAGCAAAATTCATATAATTAATTAATTAATACAGACGATTATTTATATTTGGAATTGAGGAAGAAACATGTCAGTTTTATTCATATTCACGTGCTCCAGTTTTGTCTGTGACATTACCCACCCACCTTTCTATTTTTAGTGTCAGTAGGGTCGTAGTATTAGCTATGCAATGATTCTGTACGCTAAGATTCGGATGAGAAGTCTATTAAAACAGAAAGAACAAATTCCACAAGAAGCATGTAATGCCAAAACTTTGACTTCCCTGCGAACGATGGAGATAGGGACGGACGGCAATTGTGGCTACACAGATATAAATCCATTTCCGGTACCATGATTAATCCTCCGTCTGACTGATAGATACTGATAGACTAGAATTCACGTTGTTTTTTGTCGCTCTAATGTATATAAGGGTGCCAATATTTTGGGATCACCTCTAATTTCGTTAAGCGCTATTGTTCAAAATTTAAACACCTCGACAAAGGTCCCCATGCTAAATTTGAGCTAAATCGGACATAGGTAAGGGGTGCTACCCGGCGGTTAAGATTTTAAAATTTTCGATCTTGAAAAATAACCAAAGGGGGAGTACATGAGTTTTCCAAAATAGAAAGATTTTTTTTTGAGGTGAAACGTCGAGATTTAGTGTAATCTAAAAAAAAAGTTATTCGAAAAATCGACTTTCTGGGATCTCAAAAGTCACAGAAATGTGACATGTAATGTGACAATTGAAGACGATTCAGCCAAGGCCGATGAGAACATGAGCCTAAATTCTCCTTATTCAAGAAAACGTACTACTGCAATGTAATGTTTTGTGAGACAATAAACATCGTAAATAATTGCACATAGGCAGGCTGAGATCGAGATCGAGAATGATGATCATGTTTTTAACAGGCAGAACTTTTCCAACTGAAAGTGACATTATTGAGTATTTGAATAAAATTAGTGACTGTGACCGAGTTCTTTCGAAAACACTGAGGGCGCATTGGTCCTCTGCCAACATAGTCCGAGGCCATAGAGAAAAACCGGTCTAATGAGCGTTTTGAGATTGGTTAATTTCGTGCGGAGGCGTACATTTTTTGATCGAAAGGTTTTTCTGAGTCCAAAGTACGCACGACTCCCTGCCAAAATACATCTCTGAATTTATCTGCTGGTGTCATTATCGGCGGTCACCAGTTCCAAGGCAATATTGAACAAGATACAAAAGAGTCCATCACCTTGCCGTAGCCCTCTCCGAGATTCGAAGGGACTCTAGAGCGTCCCAGATACTCGGACGTAGCACATCACTTTATCCATCGTTGCTTTGACCAATCGCGTCGGTTTATCCGAGATGCCATATTCGTTTATTATCTGCCATAGCTGTTCTCGATCGATTGTGTCATATGCAGCTTTGAAGTTAATAAATAGATGATACGGCCCTACGAATTTCTTAGCTATTGATGATAGACGACGGTAAAGGATTTGAAAGAGTATCTTGTAGGCGGCGTTCAGCAATGTGATTGTGCGGTAATTGCAACAATCTAGCTTATCACCCTTTTTCGGAACGGGACATACCACTCCATCCATCCATTCCTGCGGTAGAACCTCCTCCTCCCAAATCCTAGAAATCATCCAGTGCAGCGCTCTAGCCAGTGCCTTTCCTCCATGTTTGAGCAGCTCGCCTGGTAACTGGTCATTGACCGCGATTTTGTTGTTCCTCAGCTTGCCGATCTCCTCACCTATCTCCGACAGGTCCTGGGAATTTGTCGTCGGTTGAGCGTGCACCCAGATTGATTCCTGTGCCGTTCTCTGCATTTTGTGCTTCGCCATTCAGATGCTCGTCATAGTACTGCTTCCACCTGGCGATCACCTCACGTTCGTTCGTAAGAAGGTTACCACTGGTATCTCATTTCGACCTGTGGCGTGTAGCCTATACGTGAGCGGTTCACTTTCTCATAAAACTTCCGCTCCTAACTTGGAGAACAGAAGCTGTTTCGAGCCGCCCCAACATGGGTTACAGACGCTCGTGTTGGCTCGCTCTCTGTTAAGAGAAGGCAAGCAACCCCCCCCCCCCCCCCCCTCCCTTTTCTCTGTCAGCATACGACGAGGTCCCAGTCCCATCGGGGTAGGTTACCCGATCTTTACTGTGGTTACTCGTATCCCAGCCGGCATCGCGGGGAGGTAGGGGTAGGAGTGGCTAAGAACCACATTGGGGCCTCAATTGCGCATTGTCCTGTCGTTTACCAACCGTCGCTTGAATCCGCGCTGAATAAGCGATACTTTGAATGATTAATTTTATTGTTTAAAAATTCTTTATGAAATTTGGTTATTTGTCTATTATTATTAGTATTATTTCAAATTATATTAATAATAAATATGGTTATTATTATCATTATTATTATTATCATGTGTACAACTTTGCTTCCGCCGTTCTCCGATAGGTGGCTGTACCGGCTGAGGCTGGTCAAAATACATAGATGATAATGCCTTTAAAATGAGTGTGTACAGTGCCTAACGAATTGTCATCGCCGTTTCAGTGACAGTTGTTCTTGTTTTCATATTATTCACGCTCGAAAATGTCTGTTTATGTGCCCAATTCTCGCCATTCGCGGCAAGTTTTACTTTTCTGTTACCATTCGAAAAAAATGCAGCTGAGGCGCATCGAATGCTCTCAGAAACTTACGGTGATGCTGCTCTGAGTAAAAAAACGCGTCGGGAGTGGTTTCAACGTTTTAAAAATGGCGATTTCGATGTCGAAGACAAACATGGTGGTGGAAGAGAAAAAACCTTCAAAGATGAACAACTGAAGCATTGCTTGATGAAGATTCGTGCCAAACCCAAGAAGAGCTTACCGAATCGTTGGGAGTGAGTCAGCAAGCGATTTCAAAACGTCTCTGGGCATGATTCAGAAAGAAGGAAACTGGGTGCCGTACGAGTTTAAGCCGAGGGACATCGAGCGTCATCTTTTTGTATGTGAGACACTGCTTCAAAGACAAAATCGTAAGGGGTTTTTACATCGAATCGTACCCGGTGATGAAAACTGGGTTCGATACGATAATCCTAGACGCAGAAAATCATGGGTAAAGCCCGGGCACGCTACTTCGTCGAAGGCAAAACCGAAAATTCACGGCGCCAACGTTATGATTTGTATTTGGTGGGATCAGCTCGGTGTGATTTACTACGAGCTCTTAAAACCGGGTGAAACCATCACAGGAGATCGCTACCGAACGTAACTGATGCGCCTTAGTCGCGCGCAAAAAGAAAAGCGGCCACAATATCAAGAGCGACATGACAAGTCCGTTCGATGGCACACGGCCTGGCAGATCAACATTTTCAATCCTTCCAAGAGTTGGAAAAAATGGATTGCGTCATGGATAGCGTCAAAAGAGGACTCCCGGGATCCGACAATTGCCGGAAAGATGGGAGAAAGTTGTCGCTAGCGACGGACAATCATTTGAATAATACATCTGTAAGCCCTCTTTCGCAGTAATGCTTTTAATTTTGGGGAAAAACGGTGGAAGAAAAGTTGTACATGATATTTTTATTATTATTATTATTATTATTTTTATTATTATTATTATTATTATTATTATTATTATTATTATTATTATTATTATTATTATTATTATTATTATTATTATTATTATTATTATTATTATTATTATTATTAGCATAGACAATATAATGTACTAATGTACTTTAGTGTAGGTAAATTGTTTCAAAGTCTAGTAGTGAAAAAGGGGAAAGCTTACAAAATTCACACAATTGATCAACTAACTTAGATTCGGAAGTGTGAAGGAAGGGTGCCAGTATTTTTGTGTTCACGACATCCAGTTATGTCTCTGTCCCGCCTTTTTGATCATTTGTTTCTTAAAAACTATTTATTTCGAGGTTAACTTGGCCGTTAACGTGAAATATACATTTTCAAAGAAAAAATGTCAAAAAATGTCATCTTTGAATACAATTTGTATTAGTTTTCCGGTACCGGAATTACAGTGTGGTTAACATACAAATTTTAGATTCAAAAGTGGTTTGTCATATGTGATAATGTAAAGAGGAATGAATTCCTTAAAATTGATTAACACATTTATAGAAGTCGTTAGTGGATGACCAAATTAACTCACTTCTGCTATACCCTGGTTTTAAAGTTCGGCAGGTTGGTTGGTGAATTATATTCGGATCCGATTTCTTATTTCGATTATTGGTATTGGGAATTTTTTGAAAGTGACATAAAAATGTTCGAACCCTTGTGATTACAGCTTAACACTGCAATTCGTTACATTTTACACTGCTTATTATTTGATGGCCAGGAAACCTCACTTTCGATATACACACTTAAATTTTATAGCCGAGTGCTGTGTAATCGTTTCGGCAAAATGTATAATTACTGAGAATCTCGGCAATCCTAAGTTTATTACCTGTCAATTAGTACCGAACTTGTCAGCAGAAATTTCACTGTTAGTCCGTCAAAAGCGACCAGAATTGAATCATGACTTGCCGAGTCATCAGTTATTGAACGTGGATCTTTCTTTAGTTTCGAATGAAAAATAAGTTACAGATGCAAAGGTTGGAGAAAGGGGGTGTTTTATTATGTTCATGTTCACTAAGCAAAAAAAGAATTAGAACAATCTCGATGTGATTATCAATTGATGTGCAAAAACATCAAATGCAATAATTGAAGGTAAAACATCACGCCTAAAGTCATTTTTTTTTTCTAGTGCTCCTTAAAGCCTCTACCTGGAAACAGATATTAATAGTTATATTTGCGAAGCAGATAGTTTTTTAGTTCACTTATCTTGTCACGAAATATAAAAATCTTTGTCCTTCTTTCAATTTATATGTTTTCCAACTCCACGTAGAATAACGACCAGTTTTGCAAAATCGAAAAGAGACACTAGCTGACAAGTGTCTCACCGTGTTTCAGTAAAAACTATCTCACTGTTCGAAATCGGATTTGCTGATCTCGGTATATTTGTTGTTTACTGACAAATTCAGTATAATATTATGCCAAACTTCGGCAACAGAACACGCTTTACCGAGATATCAACATATTACTTTAACGAATTTCGCAAAAGAGTATGTGGATTACTGAACAATCAACAAAATGTCGTGTTGCCGATCTACTTCGGCATTTCAAAACAAATCATTTTTTTTAAAGAATCGGTTTTAAGTGTGGACTGGTTTCCAAAATCCGTTCCCAACGTTTCCAAAAATAGTGATCAAATTAGAACCGGAGTTCACCTCGATTGCTCGTGTGAAACCTCTGAGCCCATATTCGTTAAGTTGTATTCAAATAAAAGTTCTTATATTCCCATTATGTTCGAGCCCCGACCTGGAAGGATTCTTAGTGACAGTAGGATCCATAGTACTAGCCATGCAATGATTCTATACACTAAGAATCGACTGCGAAGTCTGTTGAAACAGAAAGGCCAAATTCCACAAAAGGAATGTAATGCCAGTACTTTGCTTTTTTATATTCCCATAGCTGGATTTTTAATTTTATGGGGATCCTACTTTCGGTATTACTGAGTGGAGATGTTCGGGTAAGCAATTTCTTAAACCCGAATCCGACCCGATCGACAATAAAAAACTTTTACCCTTACGCGACCCCTGGGAATAATTTTTTCTTCAAACCCGAACCTGATCGGTACCCGATAAAAAATAAAAATCCTTACTCGAACTGCGTATTTGAGTACGAATATCCTAAACCCGACCCGTAATTGTTAAAAGTAACCGACAAACGTATTTTTTCTTAACCCGAACGAGTATTGATCCGTCGGGTTCGGATTTGGGTCGGGTTTCGAAACCCGAACATCTCTATTACTGAGTGAAAAATGTTGAAAATTACAACGAACGTAACAATTTATTTAAAACGACTCCAAACTATGAATTTTGTTAGTTAATATCCATGACAACTAATTTCGTCTATACCCGTTCCGCGAAATATTGTATTACTAACGTTTCAGAACCCTCAGCACATCATATTTAGCTACTTTTAAACCCTTCACTAGTATTCATAAATATTGATATCGTGAACAATTTTCATGACAGATACACTTAAACAAATTCGAGACTCTGGTGAAATCAGTCATCTGACACTGGTATGTTAGCACCAGCCATTTAAAAGTACACCGATTACGCTGAACCTCTCGGGTTTCGGGCCCCAAACACTGCTATGTTTTGATACTCATCGCGACTCTCAAATTGTGAAAATTACCTCCACTTGAAGTCCTTAAACACTATATGCTGTATTTTAGGTAAATCGACACGTTATTGTGAGAAAATCGATCCAAAACTCTTTAGTATTTGTGTAATAAACAAGGTAAGCTATTAAACGATTGCATTATTGATTGTTCAAATACGTTGCAAAGCTGATTTTGAAATTCCGATTTAGATCCCATCATAACGGCGTCGTGACAGAGGGCCGGGTGAAATCTTTCGTTGATCAAATCCATCTCACTTCAATACAGGATCAGAGAAGGCATGGCTCATACCTTAACAACAATGCAGTGTCGTGAACGCAATGTCGTAAACGACAATTTCTTAACTCACAAAAAAAAATCAAGTATAAAAGTGGTAGCCTATTTCAACTATTGCTTCTAATAAACTCTAGCTGTTGTCCAAAATGTTCGAGATGTGCAAACACACTTCGCATTCTAGAAATTTTCCCATCCATACAAAACAAATCTGCTTTCGCTTTGACGGAAACAATGTTTGATGAAAGACAGACTAGAAAAAGCCTGATGGGATATATCTGTTTCCTTCAATGCCGCATAGATGAAGCGAAAAGAACCATCAGCATGCCAAATGCGGCAATGCACAGTTTGCTTATGGCGGAAAGGCCTGGTGAAGCCGAAAATGACGAATTCCATCCTTCTTTTTAGCGTACGGCAGTGCAGGGTTGGGGTGTCGTAAACCGAGAATAGAGCTGACATTCTCCTGCAGAAGCTTCATTCAGTGTCATTTCTTTGCGTTAGTGATGCCTGGCACTGACATGACTACTGCACTTTGTTATATTATTTTCATTTGTTAGGCCGATACTTGGTGTCGAGGAACAGAGTTGTACTAGAGGCATATGTCCCAAAGGGATTGCAAATCGTAGTTCTTTATTGTTGTAACACCGCATAACTTCCTCATGGTTTGCATAATCATCACGTTTGTGAAAAGGTGTGTAATCTAATATGCCAGTTAAGTTTCCGGGAATTTGGTTTCGATCCCAAATGTGACTCTGGCTATAAACACTTGCTTTTGATAAGTAAACTGTCGGATCTGTCTTGTCGTAACCTCTGATCCCTTTGTTAAACTGCCAGTCAGGGTTTTGTCACATCCGACCGCTTCGTCCACTGATTAAGACAAAGGCACATAGTCCTCGCTCTCTGTGGTGAGTGGCAAAGAACGCCTTCTACAGTGCTTCTTCAATATGCGAGCTCAGTGAATAACAAAAAAAGTAATCAAAGACAGGGAAAAAATCCACACTTTCCTGCTATCCAGATTGCAACGGTCCCTGCTTAGTATTCTACTATCACTATGAGCTATTGTGGATGCGGACATTTGATCTTCTGTCCTCGCAACGAATAGGATAGCTTCGTTCCAGATGTAATACGTCGTGCGTCGACGCGTGCAATATTCGAACAATCATCCGAAAAGAATGCCACAAATGAAAAAGATAATTTACTCATGCTAGGAAATGGAATTAAAACTTTCGCACTCTATCTCCATGCTATAAAATGCTTTTCAAAAGTCATTGCGGTTACAGTCCAGCAAGAAAGATTCCGTAATGTCAAATCACTATAGTTTATTATCTCTTATATCCTTCGAATATCTTCATCTCCGCGTGAATCATCTTCAGCAGTTTCTCAACTTGAGTGCAAATTAATGTCAAAAGTCTTACAACTGGAATGAAACATCACAAACTTTCAAGATTAACTCAAAAATTCCATTAAAAATTGAGTAAAACCCAACTATCCACAAAATTATCTTTCCTGCGTTTCTCCCCTTAACTAGAGAACGATGGCCAAGAGTACTAGTTGTAGTTTGACTGGGCTTCATCCACTCCGAAATTATATCAACATCGCTGTTTCCCTAAAGCCGACAGCCGCAACCGGAACAGCAAGAGCATCGACGTTACACTGAACCTGAACCTGGGGACGAAACGAGAAAAGTTTTCAGATAACTCAATTTTCCTTATCCCTCGTCGTGTCCAGAGAGCGCAGTGATGGCGGACAGTATGCAATGTGTCCGGATTCGGCCGGCGAAACTATTTCAATTTCAGCGAAACCGCAGTTTGTCAATAAGAGCCTGGTTTCGGAGCCTTCTTCAGGGACACGTTCATGGCGCACTTCAGCATAACCACTATACTAAAGCCGTCCGTGTGTTCTGCTGCGTGCGAGTTTTTTTCCCTTGTCCAGCAAACGGGATGAAACCGTTCGTTCAAAGTGCCCTCCCTCAGTTCTCGAAACAAATTAAATAGTTTATTGAACCGAAAATGAATCTTACTTGGATTGTAACTGAGCTTTGTTATTTGAATTCAAATAATTGTGGTGAAATTATGCAGAGGAAGAAAGACAACGAGTGTTCAGTACCCTGAGGATATTGAACATTCCAATGAAAAGTCGGGATGCCGTTTAGTGTGCCCATGGTTTCGAAAAATATATTGTTTTTCTGCTTGACAAGTTGTGGTGAATGCTCAAAGGGGGTAACGCAGAGAAAAATGTTTTGAACGGATCTTCCGTCAAGAAGAAATATTAAAAACAGTTCGTTAAAAACCCCCGATCAAAGAAAAATAAAACAAAACAACTCCGCGTTTTTCTTAGAGGGAAAAAATATTTTGGAAAAAATATTCATTAAACTGTCAATCTGGCTTATTAAAATATGAATGAAGAATAATGGGTAGCAATGGATCTAGTGTATGAAAATAAATTACGTTGTAATTGAAAACGAATTCGTACTTGTTATGTAATTTATCTAATAAGTGAAATGTTGAGCTATTTCGCCGTTTTAAATAAAATGCCACTTGATTATGATTAGCAAAGCAAATACTTGGTTTTACATAACTTTTGTGGAATTTTGCTTTTTTGTTTCAACCGACTTCGAAGCCGATTCTTTGCGTACAGAATCATTACATGGGTAGTACTACAATTCTACTGACACTATGCATACTTCCAGATCGGGGCTCGAACATATGACAACTGGTTCAGCTATGGTTTGACCGATTTCCACAACTTAAACCGGCGAAACAAAAAACGTAATTTTGTTACGTTTCGCATTCAGCTCATCAGTGCGTCAGCAGTATATGTTGAACTGCTAACGCCACCTAACGGTTCAACATAAACTGCTGAGCAGACGTAAAGTATTTGCTACTTACAAATCACTTATTGGCAAACGTAAAAAAAAATTAAACTAGTCATGTGCATTTTAGCACAAAACGGTTCACATGAGGTACCAAACCCCGTAATGACAAAGAAATGTAATCAAATTTATAAACTGGACTCATAAACGTTATTCCCAATCTTAGGGTCAAATGAAAAGTCTTATTGTACCGAAAAATACTGCATGTTTTCGGATACAACAAAAATTTAAATCGTAGTTTAGAATAAAAACTAGTAGAATTTGTACGTCATGTAAATTGGTGGCCGTAAGAATCGATTTCGATTATACCGGTTCTTGGGTTCCGGTGCTGGAAGTACATATAATAGTAAACCCACTTCGTTTTCTAATGGATGACCTAACCTATCAGAGAACTGTTTCATTCTCTATGTTTTAAACAAACAATCCCTTGGTTTCTTTCAAAAATCGAAGGGAAACATGTTGAATAGAATACTATAGCATTATATATGAGAAAGGCATCATTACACCACTCGGTGGATTAAAACAGGTCTTTTTCTACGTTTCGTCTTTACTGATGAAGTGGGGGTTTTAACCCCTTACCGTGGAAATTTTTTTCAACATTAAGGGTACAGCAGGAATCGATTCTTGCGAGGAAGAATTCTTGAAATTTTTTCTTTTCATTTATCGAAAGTGCTTTTTGAAGGCGCGGTTGTTATCGTGAGCAGTGACGTGAAATTTCATTTATTTTTATTCAATTGAAATTGACTATACACAGCCGATCAGTTGACTGTATTATACATCATACTCAATACATATACCTCTCACTGACATACTGAATGGACAGCACTCAGTTCATCATCCGTTGCACCGTTAATTGAAACTCAGTTAAATCGACGTCAGTTTCTCCTTGAAATAACAAACATCTCTTTCAATTGACTGAGAGAGTGCCTATCAAATGAGCTTCTGGTGAATATTCAGTGGGTTCATGATAATAAATGAATGGTAAACACGGTCAACCACAGAATGTACTTAAATTTATTGCTTTCTCTTCCAATCTCCATTGCTAATATTTTGAAATACATCTCAATGCATACCCATAATTCGAAAATTATCCATTCTTACATGCTGGCGATAACTGTGAACTCAAATGGAAACCGTCACTTTTTGTTTATTGCACCGGTTGGAATGATTTTCTGTCATTGAGCAGATGTTCATGACTATTCATTCGAACTTGTTCACTGTCGACGAATGAGACAGAGAAACAGTTGGGTTCATTCGCTCACAACAAGAGAAACTTCAAATGACTAGGTATGGTTATTCAATTTGTGGTAGCGCTTCGCCGTGGTCAGGTGAAGTTCTCTGTCTATCCCTGGGTTTCACGCATTTTACCCAAAATTGCGAGAGAACGGGAAAGAAATCAGAAATTCCAAGAACATATGACTCTAGATAATAAATTTTTCTATCAATTCGTATAGAAATTGTGCCTGATAAACGTTTTTATTGAAAGATTTCGTGCAAGTATTAAAAGTAAACGATTTTTTACCTTTTTGCCTTTCTCAAATAGAAAAGTTATGCAATCCTTGAAAAACCGACTAGTGAAAGTGTCATATACCGTTCGACTCAGTTCATCGAGCTGAGCAATGTCTGTGTGTGTATGTATGTGTGTGTGTATGTGTCATCTCACTAGGTTTTCTCGGAGATGGCTGAACCGATTTCAAAAAACTTGGATGTAGTCCAAAGATTTAAATGAAGGGTCTCGTGGTCCCACACGGAATTCCTGAATTTCATCCGGATCCGACTTCCGGTTCCGGAGTTATAGGGTAAAGTGTGTTACATATTGTACATCGTCACTTAAACCGGCGAAACAAAACACGTAAAAAAATTTTAAACTGGTCTCAAAACTACACAAATCGATAGTCATTATCAGTAGGCAACTAAACAAATCGATTCCGGCTATCCTGGTTCCCGTTATCCGGTTAATTCATCCGACAATAAAAGGTCTTAATGAATATAATGTAGTCAAGTTATAAAATAGTGGAACGTGACATTTTCTGCGCAAATTGATGTGTAGGTTCGCCGGAATCGAAGAGATGTTCAACAATCCCAAATGTTCTGATGCATGCTGAATGTGGTATGTACTCGTAGGACTAATTACAGAAAATTGAGATACTGCGATAAGATCTGTAGAAGAATTCGCTCATCCAAAACCTCCTCGGAAAAGGCCTTAAGGTCCACCAATGTAACCGATGACTTTAGCGAGTTTATTGATTGTGGTCTATACTTTTTGTGTTTCAAGTAATTTATGGAATCATTGCGACGAATTATTAGGAAGTGCTGGTTCATCCAAATATTACTTGGAGTTCAGGCCTTAAGGTCTACCGGTGTAACATAGTGCAGTAACGAACTTATCGTTCTCGGTCCATATTCGTGTTACCACATGCGAGAAAAGATAAAAATACCCAATAAGCAGTATATAGTTCTACGATTACGAGCAGCATTAACAAATTTTACATAGACTGCTGATTGCTTGTGTAGATTTTAAGACCTGTATTCGCTGAAGTTCTTGGACGACTGGGTAGGTGCTATAAATAGACAAGTAAGCAATATGTAGCTCTAAAAGTATGAACCACAAACAAAAAATGTATTAGCCGTTGTTATTCTTGCTGTGACACAGTGTAGTCCCTAAGGACAAGTAGTTCTTGGATTGTGAAATATCTCTTAAGCATTTCCATAGTCTCAGAACATACTCAGAAGGTCATCAGGCGCTAAAGCATCGGACGTTGTAGGATTGTTCGTGTTATTAACACTAAGATCAAACGAAATTTGAAAAACCTTTTTTTACGCGAAATACTTAAAATAACGCGATGTTTTATTTAATTTACGCGAAATGAAATTTACGCACCCCCAGCTCTGCCCAAAAATTAAGGTTCCAGTGTACCATAAATAACCGTAAACTCTAAAGTGGAACTAATTTCGACATCTCATTTAATGTTCAATCGATTATTACACGTTTATATTCAAATTTGATCCGATTTGAAGTTTCGACATTACAGGGTAATGAGTAAATAGAACTTTAAATTGCCGCCTGAAACGACGGTCATTAAAATAATGTCATGAGAACTAAAACGCCGAAGAAAAACACATGCGTATGATAAAAAAGGTACTATCTCACTGCTAGGTGGATTAAGCACGTTTTTCTTATTCTTTCGCACACTCACAATATCAACACACAAGAAAACAAAATGTATAACAAAACTCGCACGAAATCTCGTGAAAGACATGCTTTCTAACCGATATTTTCCGCCGAATGCATAGTAAAGTAATTTATCTACAATCGTATGTTTTTGATTTTTCGTGAATCGGGTTAGTATTGGAGAAATTTGCAATTTCGGCGACAAAGCATTGAATTGTCTCGCTTCGACCTGACCACGGCAAAGCGCTACCTTAAGATGAATCAAGTGGATCTCATTTGATAATGACCACAAAAGTCAATTGAATTGGTTTACTGAAAGTGAGAGGCCAGAAAGTTTATTTTCATCTAAATAATTTCATTCGAAAATGAAATTTTTTCGCACTGGTCGTGAGTGCTAGCCACAGATTTAATATAAGTTGCATAGTGTTGTAGGACTTGTAGTAGTGCATTTTGTACTGCGCAGACAAACGAGTATTCTGTTAAATGTAAGATTTAAATTTTGTGCAAAAAATATTTCTTGTACATGCAATTGACACTATTATTATGTTGTAATTAAGATATAGTGATATTCTTATATGGGGTACATTTTACCCTTATTGCAGTTCGTCAAGATCGCAAAATGGCTGTGCGTATGTGATAAAATTATGCACTTAATTTTCAATGTGATGGCAGAACCGATTCTCACAAACTCTTATAGTGAAACATTTCAACAATATTTTGTCAAATTTTCAAACCTATCGGATGGGACTCCAGATGTTATGGGCATTTATCTTTTCTTATCTCATACTATACTAATATCATATAGTATGATATTTCGAATATGTTAGATCCTTCACGCTCCCTAGAAAAAAAAATTGTTTCTTTCGATTTCACAGACAAACTTTAACGCGTTTTTTCTCGAAAGAAGGTTTTTTAAAATCCGTGTCCATCGTCATCCGCAAACTATCTCACCAATTTTTTTCAAATTTTGCACACTTTTTCTACATGTAAAATATCGTTTTCCTTCTCGTGTTTTGTTACTTTGGGGAGGCTTCAACCTGTTTTAATCCACCTAGTGGTGTAATGATGCCTTTCTCATATACTATGGTATTCTACTCAAAATGTTTCCCTTCGATTTTAGAAAGAAAACAAGTTATTGTTAATCTTCAAAATTTGAATAAAAACTAGTAGAGTTTGTACGTCATGTTAGTTGGTACGAACCGACTTCGATTTTACCGGTTCTCGGGTTCCGGTGCTGGAAGTACATATAATAGTGAACCCACTCGTTTTCTAATGGAGGGCCTAATCGATCAGAGAACTGTTTCATTCACACACACACATATGAAAAAAGGCAAAAACGTAAGGGTCTGGAAAATCATCTAGGGGAAGATGGGGTAAAACGTACCCCCGAGGCATAATGCACCTTTTGCTTTTCTCAAAAGCTACCAATTTTTTTCACTGAAATTTTAATGATACTGAAAGTTCGCCATAACAACAGATTACTTTAAAAATTTTTTAGCCATGGTTCAATCATATCTGGAAAACTTTCGAAAAATCAATTATGTCTCTGTTATAAGTAGTTTTTGATGTTCGTTCCACAGTAATTTTCAAGGGTGAGGAAGACGATTTTAATTTTGTAACCAGTGAACTTCTTTGCCAGTCATTCGGGTTTCTAAAATTAGTTCTAATACAGACTATATATTTGCAATTTTATAGAAAAATCGTCAAATTTATCGTCTCATATTTTTGGGGGCAAAACGACCCGAATTGTTTGAGGCAAAATGCTCAAGAATTCGCTTACAACAATTATCCATAAGTTATCAATTTAATGAATGATAGTGAACAATCTTCCACCTGACAAATATTTCGTCAACGAAAAGTCTAAATCCTTCTTTAAATAAGAAGAAGAAGCTTTATGAGGGTGCGTGGTTGTCATGAGCTATAATCCGTTGTTTTGATGGATGTTTACCCGTTGTTTAAGATCATCCTGCCTCTATGTTCAGATAATCGTCACTTCGCGTAATTTAGACTGTATATTTTTCATGTTTTCCACGATCGGGCGTCATGCCCCGCATATATTTCAATAAACAATTTTTAAGGGTTTTAGAAAAAAAGATATTTCATGTATTTTTCAATGTATTCAGCAAGTATTTGTACGTAATTTTGAGAAATAATGATCACGGAAGATAGTCATGCATAAAACTCTTCCGTGTTATTCTCTATAGTTAAGGTATAACTACATTTCCTTAGGGGGTGCATTTTACCCCATCTACCCCTACTATGCTGCTTTGTTTTTCTGACTTCTGAAAAGTCTGCACTGAGGTACTGTGGACACCATAAATCATGATTTCTAAAAAGTGTCCTGAAAAATACTCCTTCACCGGCTTGTTTCTCAATACTTATCCACGAAAAATTTACGAAACGTTTTTCGAATGATGCTTTTTATGATGCAAACATTTGACTTTTTTTATATGCCAGACCATAACCCTCCCCCCTAAGGGCACATTACATCCAAAAATCACTTTATTATGTTTTATTCGAAATCCTTATCGTATTAAGATGGAATGGAGAAGTCACTTACACTAAAATGTCGAAATCTTCTTCAACAGTGTTATAGTTTTTACAAGATCAACTGTTACTGATATCGACAAAAAACTTCCCATATCTAAAAAATAATCTGTAAATCTGAACAAAATCAAACTTATTCTGATTGAAACTTTTTATTTGATACCAGTTTGACCAAATTCTATCTGGACGAATTTTCTGTGAACACACATAAAAACACACAAACACACTGATATTTTAACCAAAGGAGAATGTATAGAGAATGAAGAAATTGTTCGGTCTTTTTTCATAGCATCTGTTGCACGTTTTGCCATTTTTTTAGAAATGTAACAGAATTGCCGTACAAAACGACTCTTGATCGGAGCTCCGCAGACCCCTAGTGTTATATACCATTCGATGCAACTCAATAATATTGGAAAATATCTGTGCGTGGAAGCTGAACCGAATTTAACAAACCTAGGTTTAGTTGTAAGCTACTCTTGACGTGTGGACTGAACAAATCAAATAATAATATGAGACTGTTTCAACGACAAGGCAAAGGCATGATCATACCACTAAGTGAATGAAGAAGAGGTTTTTATGAATTCCAAAACTAAGAACTGTAAGAAGCCAAACAATTGATTCTTTATGAAAACTTGACCGTATTATTACCACTAACGTTGTTTATTACTTTTATCCATATCTACTTCACTTTTGTTACGCCACTTTGCATGTCCTTCGCCTTCCGAAAAAAGTGGATACGATTGCTTGTTCAATCAACATTCTACCCGCATCCTACATCGCAAAACGTTTACCATATGTACATATTGTCTTCACATTCACCTTCACCGGACCATATCTACCACAATTGGTCCTTTTCCTGTTTGATTTAATTTAGTTGGACTTTTCTGGTGGTTGAGCGACGACGATGGATCGTAAAACTGTTGCAAGCTGCTGTCGACCGAACTCTGTGCTGTGTCAACGTTTACTCGTAACGCTCGGGCATGTGTCCAGTATGTAACATAAATTAATTTATGAGTCGGCCACACCGCCTGTACCGGCTGCCTTCTTATCACTCATCAACATTTGCCCTGCTGGTGTTTATTACTCGTTGTTAGGGTGTGACAGAACAACAGAAATAATAAAAAATGATTAGCCTTTCCCTTGACTTGGTTCGGAAATTGAACCAGTTTTCTACCATTCTTCCATCGACTGTTTGCGTTGCCGACGACGGAAACGGAGTAAAATTGGTAAGCGATGCCAGAGCTGGAAGAAAAATTTATTAGTTTAATTCAACATTACTGAAACAATTCCAGCAGACAGTGGATCCTTCCCGATGTTTGTGTATTCTACGGTATGTGGGTCCCGGGTCCGCCACTAGGGCAGCAATAGGAAACTGTGATGGCATGCAATTTATCTCGGATCAAACACACGCCTGAATGAATTTGCTTGGGTAAAAATTTCCCGTTGTTCTAAATGGGTTACATGTTTCCGGTTCCTGGCACTTGAATGTATTTTATACATTATTTAGCGGAAAAGATGGGATAGAACTAAACATTTGTAGGATTTGGTTTCCATATTTTTATTTCTGAAGCACAGTTAGTTAGTAAACAAATATATCTATGAAACAATGAAACACTAGAAAATCCGTCGTAGTCTGCTAGGTGTACTGAGAAACGTTTTAATAGCATACATTTTATAGATTCGGACTGTGTTACTCTCATATATCTTAACCTCACCGCAAAAAGTAGCAGAAGACCGATTCCGTTGGATGGGTACCTGCAATTCACAGTTTGATTGCACATGTGTCACGGTATTTTTATTTATAGTTGTGTTCTGCGCTTTCGGTATCAGTTGTAGTTGCTTGGAGCTGTGAGCCTAGTTCAAAAATTTATTCGAAAAATTGAACATAATAACGAGTAGCTTGCTTTAAAGTTTCAATAGTTTGATTGTTGAAATTGAAATTACTCATTAGAAATAGTCCTGTGAGGAATTATAAACTGGTAAAATTATTTCATATCGACAATAATTGAGTAGTACTAGTTACTGATCGGATTAGCATCATTTTCATTCACACAGAAGTATTTACACTGGAGATTGAAATTTCAAAATGGTAAGGCAAGCAAAAAAATCCCCACCAAGTGAGTGAGAGCTTTATCTTGCATTATTAGACTGACCCTTCCCATAAGAGAAAACGTACTCGTAGTGTGTTCAACATTCGTTTATGACTAATTGGCCGATCGAAGATCAAATAGATGTCGCTTCCGGTTCCGGAGGAATAATGGTATAAACGACGTAATCGACCAAGTGCGTTGTTTTTTTAACGCTCAATTTCCTCAGAGATAGCTGAACCGTTTTTAACAAACTAATACTTGTTTGAGAGCTACAATTGAGCCATTGATCAAGTTTAAAGGTCAAATGGCTATCGCTACCGGTTCCGTAGATGTAATGGTATAAGTGATGCAACCGACAAACGCGTTGAACCGATTTTTACAAGCTTAGGCTCTAAAGGTTCCGGAGATATATTGGCATGAGAAACGAAACACATGCAGCACGTTAAGTTGCTGTCCTGTATTTTTATACTAATTATTAGTTTATATTACTATTCTGATAACAGTAGTGTTATGGAAAAAGCGCACTTTTTCTGTATTGTACAACATATCTTTAAGTTCTTCCGCTGTTACGAATTACAACAATTTAACCAGGTAACGTATGTTCGGCAGGGTTTGAAAGTTGAAGCAACGAACATTAACAAAAAAGTTTCACCCTCTGTGCTATTCATACACATTCGTATGTTAGGCAGAATTCGGAGGGTAGCCCAAGCAAAAAGAGCTGCTTCGTTCGTTCATTAGTTCATGAAGATGTGCGCCAGCTGATGAGTATGCTTCATAAGCAGTGACAAGTTGGTGATTTGCTGCACAATTGTTTTAGATATTCCTAAAGTTGTTCTAGAATGGTTTTTTTTCGATAGTATTGTGAAATTTAGCGGAGATAAGTTGCACAACCGATTTTAAAATGCTTAAGAAATTTTCGATATCTAACATAATTTCAACAAGTTACATTTGCTACGTGGGAGTCGATTAACTGCACTTTTCTCAATGGTTTAAACTTCTCGAAAATAATCAACGAGTTTCGATAAACTGAGGCTTATCCAAAAGCTGCAATGTTGTCTATGATCAAGTTTGAAATTTGATGTCAAGCATTCCCAGTTCGAGAGATGTAATCATGAAACTCAATTATGCCGGGACCGAACTCGAAAGTCTTAGACATGTTTAAAAAAGCAACTATTAGTTTATTTGATAAGCTCACAACACGACAGTTCTACACATAACTGTGCCGTATCTAATTCAGTTCCGAAGAACTGTATTGCTCCCAAAATTTACAAATTATTTATTGCAATCATGAAATTACAGTGAAATGTAATCATTGTTTTCTGTTATTTGTTGAAATTATTCTACGTTCTGCTTTGTACTGCTATGCACTGATGAGTCTAAAACAAAAGTTTTTCATCGATTATAATTTTTACTAGTATCGACTAGTAGTGTTTTCCAAATCTATGAACATAACAAAAAATACAGTTCGGTATCTGAGAAAGAACACTAATCCCGAGATAACACTACTCACGTGACAACACTACGTAAAGGCTCTATTATCATATAATAAAATTGACAAAATAGCCCAACAGAAATAGAAACAAAATCAGCAGAGCAGCGAACCAGCCACGAACTTCTGATCTATCCGCACTAGGCCGACCTAATCCACCCGACACCGACTTTTATTATGCTTCGACTATGGATGCGCTGAGTGCCTGTGCACCTCAGCTATAGCCGAAGCAGGAAAAAAGTCGGGTTTGGTCGGCCAACTGTGGACCTATACGCTTGATTTCATCTAAAAACAATGTTAAGCCCGGCAAAATAAAGACATGGACAAAAAACACTAGTTTTTTTTTCGTTTCGCTAAGAGCGTAGCAAGGAAGGGGTTGATTCGTTCCAATATTGTAGAATTACGATAATATTCTAAAAACCGTTTTATTCGAGTCGTGATTACATTCATTTTGAAATAAGTGTATAGCATTACTGATTGCCTTTCTTCCTGAGTATTTTTATTTTATGATAACACGTCTTAATTTACCTGGGTAATTTGAATCGATTAGGAACTTTCCCCTGATTATGTATATATATATATATATATATATATATATATATATATATATATATATATATATATATATATATATATATATATATATATATATATATATATATATATATATATATATATATATATATATATATATATATATATATATATATGGATATGTTCAGTTCAGTTTTTGTTAATGTTAACTTGATATAAATTGTTGTCTAATTACGCAATGAAAAAGTTGAAAATATCATCCTCGGCTGGCCAAGATGGAAACATCTGATCAATTTCTCTGAACTGTTCGGTTGTACCTTAGGGTAACAAATTTGGACCCATGCTATTTTCTCTTTTTTATAATGACATCCTTATACTGTTTCCTAAGACGACCTGAAGCTTTTTTCGAAGAGGACTGCGCAAAGAGTTTGACACTTAGGATGCAAATTAAAGCGAATCCGTCAGAGTGTGATGCGACAGTACATTGCATTGATTCGCTTTGAATAATGAATCCCATAAAGGGAATGTACAATATTTTTAGCAGTGCTTACGAACATTTTAACACTTCCATTTCGTGTGATGCTTTTGATAGACTGGAGAGGTGAATAAGGTGTACCATGAGTAGTTTAAATGCGAAATTACCACCCATATAGATCAGAAAAGGTTTTTTTTTTATTTAAAATATATTTTTATTCAGGCCTATTTGCGTACAAGCTTTACGTGGCCGAATTAGCCGATTTTTTAAATAAAGAATTTTTTGAAGTGGATCTCGTTGTCACTCTTTTTCTAGGAGAGAAGAGCTTCCATTTCCCTCCTGTGAGGGTTGAGGGGCACTTTGTTCGTGGCTCGTCTCGTCATCCATTGCATCATCGGTTATATTGTTGTTGATTTCCGTCTTCTTTTCGTTTTCCTTGTTGTTCGCAGTCTTGAGCTCGTTACTAGTTGCTGTAGAAGCGCCTTGTTGTACATTGGTTGCAGTTGTTGGTTTGTTTTAGGGGCTGTCCATAAAAGACGTCACGCCGCAAGGGGGAGGGGGGTGTTTCATAAAACGTGACCTTTTGTGACAGGGGGAAGGGGGGGAGGTTTTTGGAATGTGACGTCCAATATTTTCAATGAGCCATTTTTGAAATACCTAATTATATTCCTGCTTTACCTTATTTCCTGAAAAAATCTTCACAATAAACGTTTACATTCTATAGGAAAACGTGTATTTGTTGATGTAAAAGCTTCTTCTTGTAAAATCGGAAATGAGTGATGCAGGAAATCATTTCTGTTGTGATCAGCAAAAGTGCACGGAGGAGCGAGTAAATTAGCGAAATTAATAAATTTTGCCAAATATGAGTAAAAAAGAAAAAGATGCCTTCAAACGGTTTAACTTAAGTTATGCACTGACAATTTTTTCAGTAATTTGATATTTTAGCATTGATAATAGTATATCATAAGAATTTCTCTTATCTGATTCTGATGCAGTTTATTCAATTGTACTCCATTTGAAAAAGGGCGGGAGATCAACGTAGATCATGTCATGTCTTATCTTGATCATATGTGATTTTCCCCCACCAACATCAAAGCTTATCGAATCATCCAATGATTGAACTTACATAAATCAAGAATCATTTTAGCTCAAAATCACTACCCATTGTGTGACGGAAGATCAGTACCGATATTGATCGATGAGATTTAAATTTCACTGATCAACTGATAATGAAAAGATTCTCCGGCAGTGATCTCGTTTTGATGAGGTTTTGGTCTTTATTTTCACAGCCCTGTATGCTACACTAAGGAAATATTATTCTTTACCTAAAACAATAATATATCTGTGTACCACTAAGAGGAATAAAACAGATGATTTCAATGTTTCATCAATTTCAACCAAATACTTTTGTTAATTTAAATAATTGGTATTAATAAAATAATTCCGATGGTTTTGTAGTTTTAGGGATATTTTTTAATCTAATGACAGCATGTAATAAATCGATTTTTCCCTCATATTTGTATGGTTTGTCATACATATTGAATGTATTGAGATGAATTTTATTTATTTTGAATTCGTGACATGTGACATAGGGGGAGTGGGGGGTCTTTGCTTCTGTGACAATTTGTGACAAAGGGGGGAGGGGGAGTAAAAAATCGTCAAAAAAAGTGTGACGTCTTTTATGGACAGCCCCTTATGGTAAAACAGGAGTACTACGCTCACTAGTTTTCGTTGTTGAACGGTTCACCTTGTCTTTGGTTGAAGATGTTCTTTTCGCAGTTTCAATTCAAGGTTTACCGTAGTGTGCAGGTTGTTCACAAAACTGACATGTAACCAGCTGATTTTCATAGGTAATCAGCGTTTTACACGGATGTGTCGTACCTTGACCACAAATGATGTAAGATGGAATTGACTTACGTAGTTGCATACGTAACATACCACTCGTACGCCATTCACGGATGCCGGGAAAAACTCCGCCATACTTCTCTTTCGATGGAAAGAACTTCACCGTACAGCGACATGATTTCCCGAACGGACTGATCGCTGATCTGCGGGGGAAGGTCATGCACGCGTATTTGTATGGCATTGTCCACCATGTGCACAGGAATTTTGTATTTAATGTTGTCACACTCAACGCTGTGCACCTCGTTGTTAACCGAAGCGAATGCAATTGCATCGCTTTCACGTTTAAACATAATGTACACACAGTTAGACGCCTTGTTTAATTGAATCTCAGTTTCATTATTATCGTCTAGATGCATTCGTTCTTTAAGTAAGATTTCAATTTCATTTGCTGCTGGTCTAACTTTGCAACGCTTGAAATCTATACAAATTGAATTTGGTCTTGTTGGCCAAGTTTCAGGCTTTGTTAAATCTTGTTTGACCATTCTGTACACTCTATTGTTCACTGCACTGTATTGTCTTTGTTTATTTTGCTTCGACCGCAAACGATTTTCGACTGTGTTGGGTGAGATGCGAGCACAAACTGAGGAAAGGTTTTGTTTTTATTCTCTCTGAGGGAGAGATAAATTTTTGGTCATGAATACATCTTGTTGTACTCAACACAACAAAATTATTTTTGCCAAAAGCCATTAAAAAAACAAAAAACTCAAATTTAAAGTTATTTAGTATCAAAGAGGAAAACTGCAAGGAATTTTTCGAAAATTTCACCCTCGAGAGCACCTGAAATGTAATAAAGAGCTGGGATCCTTACTATTGGGATTTGATAATAATTATTCTACAAATCACTCAGCTTTTTTTTGTTTCAATCCCATGAAAAATGGTTCAGTTTTATCAGCCGTATTTCAGCGAAAAGTTTCTTTGCGCTGAGACTACGTAAGCAGATGAAAAAATGGTTCGGAGCTAATGGAGAAATCGATTATGACAAACATAAATCATCAACATCAGCAACTGAAAACAATTAAGCGTTGCATTTGGTGCCTTTCACACATTATTCCTTTCTGCAGATTTAACATCTTAGTGCATATACACTCAGAAACTGCTGCCTTTTAGAGGTATTTAGTTGCTCTTCCTCTAGATGGCAAACCTAACTACGTCGTTCTGCTTCGATATGGTGTGCGTGACGAACGTGCTGCTCGTGTTGAGTGGAATAGAGCAGGCAAAATAAAATCCAAAATTAGTATGCGAAACAGCAGTCCAGAACACTCTGATGAATTTGTTTTAAATCGAAGACGAGTCCATTGCGAATTAGTTTACCATAAAAACAAATGATTTAACTTGAAATCCAAACCAACAGGTGATGCTTTATTGTTGCACGAATGTTTGTTACATTATATAAATCAGCATCAAATCGATCTAAATAAAAACCAGACACACATCAACAGTGAAAAAAATGGTATGTTTACAGGGTCCGGCACTCGAAGTGTAACCAATTAAAAAGGCCATACATTCAGTTTGGAAAATTACTTTTACTTAATTCAAAGTACAAAATGTGTAAAAATAATACAAAATTCAGAATCAATTCACTTTTGCTCGATATGACCACCTTTTGCCTTGACTTGATGACTTGAGAGAGCGAAGGAGTTGCTTCGTTTGGCCGAATGTGACTTGCAGGTATTTTGGCCCACTCGCGGACAATAACTTTTTTCAGCGCCTCGAGACTGGTGTATCTTTTAGTTCGGACTTAGCTCTCCAAAATGACCCAAAGAGAATAATCCATTGGATTCGCATCTGGTGAATTCGAGAACCATTGTGTGGACGTGATGAAGTTCGGAACGTTGTTTTTCAGCCATTCTTGGTTCACTCGAGCTTTGTGAGACGGTGCCGAGTCCTGCTGAAACGTCCATAGTCTGCCACCGAAATGTTTGTCTGCCCACGGCTTCAAAGCAACCTCCAGAATACTTTCCCGATAATATGTCGCATTTACCTTGATGCCAGGCTCGATGAAAACGATTGGAGAGCGCCCATCTGCGGTTACAGCGGCCCAAACCATTATCTGTTGCGGGTGCTGCCTCCTGGTGGCCAATCGATGACTCAAATTCTCGTATGAACGGTCGGTCAAGTAAACCCTATCGTTTTGATAGTTTACGAATTGCTCAATTGGAAAAATTTTCTCGTCAGAAAATACAATGTTCGGAAATTGACCGCTTTCGGCCAAACGAAGCAACTCCTTCGCTCTCTCAAGTCATCAAGTCAAGGCAAAAGGTGGTCATATCGAGCAAAAGTGAATTGATTCTGAATTTTGTATTATTTTTACACATTTTGTACTTTGAATTAAGTAAAAGTAACTTTCCAAACTGAATTTATGGCCTTTTTAATTGGTTACACTTCGAGTGCCGGACCCTGTAGTGAAGACAAATAGACAAATAGATGAAAACTCGGAGCGCAAGATTGAAGCGATAAAATTTTGCGTCAGATTTGCCATGTCCACATGTCTATCCACTATCGTCCAATGTCTGTGAGTTTCCAAACCAAACGTGATGAAAATTAATTATAAACATCACACATGGGATGATGGGTTTCGGAGTAAGCAAAAACTGATTTCCAAATCTTCAAAAATGTTTGGGCGTCAGTCAGTAGGTCCCATCGCTGTACGTAACCATTCTTAAGCACGAAAGAGTATTTGTGTCACCTGTAGCGGGTATGATGGTACGATGGTGACAAGCAGTAAATGAGAGAAACATTATCTTATATTAATATAAAAACACCAAATTATAGACATTTTTTACAACCCGTTCGGCAAACCAATCCGCCACTGACGCACGCCAGTGGTCCTTGGTTGTGGAAAGAAAGCTATTAGATGTAGCTTAATGGCAACAATAATTAATAACTCTACTGCGTCTGTTTTAGAAAAATAAACTGATGAGAAATTGGCCCGACAAAGGTCATTATTTTTTCTCTTGCCATGCTATTTATGGAGAGGGACATGAATCAACGATGAACACTGAAGGAAGATATTCGCGGACATACTCAAATTAAAGGCGAGTTCTAAATGATGTTTGAAAATATGCATCTGTTGTGAAGCGTTGATCCAATGACGCATTGTTTTTAATTTCTGTTAAAATACATGCTTATCTTCCTGTCCACTGTGTAGCAAAGGCTTATAGTAACAGTTTTCAGTAACCCCCTAATGCCATAGTTTCTGGTAAAGCTTATGTCAGCTCTGCATCGAATTTCATCATAAAATTTCGTCTATTTTCTATTCAACCTTGAAAAACGAATAAAACATCCAAGCAACGTTTTGTTTGCACTCTTCCTGATGCGCAACACATGTTAAACGTCACTTGTTTCCATTCTAGGGGCGATGAGAAGTGATAGCTTGATGAGCGAGACACTTTCGCGCACCGAGTGCGCAATCACCCACGCAGTTCAGCTATGGTCAGCAGCGACAGAAAACTGAATCACGTCATATTGATGTGAAATATAATCTGCCAATTAGAAAAACACGTAAATTTCCCGCGAATACGTATCTGGTCAAAGTACCAACAGGACGGGATACCATTTTATCTTTATACTATACAGCAGTCCACGATCGTTGCTCGGATCTTTAGAACAATTGGAATTTTTTTATGTGACGCAGTTAGATGATCTGAGTCATGTAACAATTTTTCAGTCATGTTACTCATAACAATATCACATAACTAATCGATACCAACAAACCCGGTACTTCGGAATACTTAACTGTAACGAGTAGGAGTTTTTTTTGCAGTATTAACTGCTCAACTGTTCATTTCGAAAGCAACATCATCACGGGAAAATGTTTCGGTGACAAATGAGTTCAGCAGGCGGTCATGCGAGAGATGAAAGCAGAAAGAAATGTCATTCGCACCCGTTTTTATATCGCGACCCCGCGCTGGACGATTATTGTTAATCTAGGATGAAATTCTTTTTTCGCACTGTTTTTTGCCGCTATGAACTGTCGCTATGAAAACCGACTCTACAAGCGAGGCCCGGAGGACCGAGTGTCATATACCAGTCAGTTCGTCGAGATCACAAAATGTGTGTGTGTGTGTGTGTGTGTGTGTGTGTGTGTGTGTGTGTGTGTGTGTGTGTGTGTGTGTGTGTGTGTGTGTGTGTGTGTGTGTGTGTGTGTGTGTGTGTGTGTGTGTGTGTGTGTGTGTGTGAGTGTGTGAGTGTGTGTGTGTGTGTGTACTTAGATTCAAATGAAAGGTTTTAAGGTCCCATACAAAGTTCCTGAGTTTCATTTGGATCCGACATTCGGTTCCGGAATTACAGAGTGATATGCACCAAAAAAAGGAAAAAAATAGTCATAGACCGATTTCCACAAACTTATATTCAAATGAAAGGTATTAGGCCTCATACAATTTTCTTGAATTTCATTTGGATCCAACTTTCGGTTCCGGAAATATAAAAAAAAAATATGTGCAAATTTATTAAAAAACCTATTTTAATCCACCTAGTGGTGTAAGGATGCCTTTATCATATTACTCATTACATCATAAATATTACTGTAAAATTCGCAAAAACAACTGTTTATTGAATAGAAATAGGAAAATTTGTTCGGACCTAATCTCACAAACTTTACAAATCCTACCTGTAGTTCCGGAACCGAAAGTAGTATCCACAACAAATTAAGGAATTCCGTATGAAACCGTAAGACTTTTCTTTTGAACCTATAAGATTGTGAAAATAGATTTGGCCATCTCCAAGAAAAGTGAGTGAGATCCTTTTTGCAGTTTTTAATCACTATTTCCAATTCTTCCGTAACCGGATTCAGATGAACGGAATAGCCGAAGTTGGGTCGTTTGCTACCAACAAATATGATGAAAGTCAGTATGAAAGTTAAATCAAATCAAGATTTGTGAAAATCGGTTCAAGCATCGCAGAGAAATCGAAGTGAATTTAGTTTTAGGAGTTTTTCTTCTACACTTTCTGTGCTCTCGGAACAGGAAAAGAGGGGACCAGTAGTACCGAATTAAGTTTTCATGCCCACAAACTAACAAGCTCTGCAAACTAGAAGAATATATCAGACAGTTTTATGGGATTTGTACCTGTTTTCAACCATCGTTCATGGAAAAATACTAATAAAATTGGTAACTTTCCACTTATTACGCTCTAGTTCCGGAACCGGACGTCGGATCCAGATAAAATGTTCCACAAATTTTTAGGATTTGAATCTTCATTTGAATCTTAGTTTGCGAAAATCGGTTGAGTTGTTCCCGAGATAATTGAGTGTAAACTTTTTCTCAAATTTTCACATAACAGTTCGGCTGAAAAGTTCGTATCGTTTAATAGAAACACACATTTTTTTGCCAAAATTCGTTTTTATTATTCAACATAATTGCCATCAGAGGCGATACAGCGATTATAGCGATCTTCCAACTTTTCGATACCATTTTTGTAGTACGATTTGTCCTTTGCCTCATAATAGGCCTCAGTTTCAGCGATTACCTCTTCATTGCTTCTAAATTTTTGTCGTGAATACGACTTACTTTACTATGGGGCGCCTTTTCAAAATTTACTTTCTGAGAGAGTGATAAGTTTTTGATCGTAAATATCTCTTGTTGTATCTAACGAATCAACACAGTTTTTGCTACATGCCATCGGAAATATGATCACAATTTCATGATAAAATTTTCAGTTGTGTGACATAATCTCGAATAATTCAAAATTAAACTTTTCTGAAATGTTTGGTATAAACGAGTATCAAAGAGGATAATCATAAGGCGCGTTTGCCTTTCTCGTATTTTGAAAGCTCATAGCTCAGTGATCTGTAGAAGGATTTATATAATCTAACTACCAATAGAATCGAAATTTTTCAACTTAAACGTGTATAGCAATAGCATTGAAGTATTTCAATAGTACACTATTAAAAACCTGTCTCATTTGACCCATGTCAACACCAGCCAATCAGAACGCGTTCTGAGGAAGAGAACAAAATATCTGCTGCTGTACAACAAATCGTTCGAGAAAAATGTTCCGAACAGTGCTTAATATCGTAGTGAGTTCAACAATTTGGTCCATCTGAAAGGCAGGAATGAATCCCGTACGGCATCCGGATAGTTTCTTTCAATGAAATGCAAATCCGAAATGAAATATTCGAAATTAAAATTCTATATGGTGGTATTTTTATAGCTGTTAGGACCGCCCATTAGTGAAAAAGCTACAGACAAAATCACGTAAAAAGAAACCTCTTAACAAAAATTGGATCAGTTTGAATTATATCGCCACTGCGAGCAGATGTATTGTGCATCGTTTGCAAAGCTAGTTTCGCTTCCGACAAGAGCGATTACGTCACAGCTGCCAGTCGTTTGCGTTGGTGAAAAATCAACGAAAAGAGGACAACGGTGGGGAGTATCACACAAAATCAGCCGTTCTAATGGCTCTAAAAGTTTTCTAAAGAACTATTAGGATTTTTTGTTCGCAAATCGAAGGTAAATATCCTCAGTTTAGTGAAAATCTAGAACAGTTTGATTAGATTTGTGCACTTTTCGCTGTGTAAAATTCAAGTGAATCCTTCTTTATTTTTGCGAAAAATGTGAAAGAGGGAAATGATTGCATAATTCATACAATTGATCAACTAATTGATATTTGGAAGTGTTAAGGAACATGTCAGTTGTTTTCGTATTCACGACATCCAGTTATGTATCTGACATTACCCACCCGCCTTTTTATCAGCGAGCATTCTCTTGAGGTCTGAGAACAGGTAAAAGTCACTGGAGGCCAAATCTGGAGAATACGGTGGATGAGGGAGCAATTCGAAGCCCAATTCGTTCAATTTCAGCATGGTTTTCATCGACTTGTGACACGGTGCATTGTCTTGATTGTGAGCTCACGCGGCACCCATTTCGCACAAAGCTTTCTCATATCCAAATATTCGTGAGTAATATGTCCAACACGTTCCTTTGATATCTTTAGGGTGTCAGCTATCTCGATCAACTTCACTTTACGGTCATTGAAAATCATTTTGTGGATTTTTTTCACGTTTTCATCGGTAACAGCCTCTTTTGGACGTCCACTGCGTTCATCGTCTTCGGTGCTCATATGACCAGTACGAAATTTTGCAAACCACTTACGAATTGTTGCTTCGCCCGGTGCAGAGTCTGGATAACACTCATCAAGCCATTTTTTGGTATCGGCGGCACTCTTTTTCATCAAAAAGTAGTGTTTCATCAACACACGAAATTCCTTTTTTTCCATTTTTTTCACAATAACAAAAGTAGCTTCACTCAAAATGCAATATCTCACAAACTAATTATCAGACAGCTGTCAAATTTATACACGTATCTTTTGAAGGTTAGTACTAACTGAAAATGGTATGGATTTAATTCTAGTGGCACCCTCTCATAGAAACGATACGAACTTTTCAGCCGATATGTTATTACCATATAACTTCGGAACCGGAAGTCACATTCAAATGAAATTCAATAGCAAGCTATGGAACCATAATACCTTTCATTTGAATCTTTGTTTGTGAAAATCGGTTAAGCCATCTCTGAGAAAAGTGAGTGCATATTTTTGTTACATACACACACACACACACACACACACAGACATTTGCTCAGTTCGTCGAGCTGAGTTGAATGGTATATGACATTCGGCCCTCCGGGCCTCGGTTAAAAAGTCAATTTTCACAGTGATTGCATAGCCTTTCTATATGAGAAAGTCAAAAATGTGCAATCAATTTTCTCGCAAATTTCTTAACCGATTTTCACAAACTAAGAAGGAAATAAAGGGTTTTACAATTCTTTAAAAAGTCCCCGAAAAGTTGATCCAGATCCAACTTCCGGTTCCGGTTTTAAAGTACGATTAGTGAAAATTTTCAATTCAAATTTTCAAGCGATATAAAATAAACTAATTTGGGACTGCTAGTCCACGGTTTCCGCTTTCGAAAGCACCAATAATAGTGCAGAAAGCTCCACAAATGGAACTCTCTTCGATTTATCAGCCGATTTTCACGAATTCAAATTCAAGCTCTCATTGGCTTTAAATATAATATACAATTCCGTCCAGATCCGACTTCCGGTTCCGAAGTTATAGAACGATGAGTGTCAAAACATTCAAATCGTCATTCAAAACGACGATGCAAAACTAGTACGCGACGATACGTGCGGTTTTGCTCCGTTCGCAGGGTGCTTTGTTCAATTCCGTATACCGTGCAGGGTTGCCACATTAAAATTAATATTTTTCAGGTGAAAAATATGTAAATTTGTAATTCTTTTTTTTAATTTGTATCTACTTGTTAGTGTTATTACAAGATCATGATAACGATGCTTTTCCATAAAAGTGCACTTATTGCCATACTCATATAAAAAGTTTATGCAATCATTTCAAAAATTTACTAGTGAAAGTTGGCCCAGAGGGATTTAGAGCGACGATGCAAAAAAGGATGAAATTATTCTAGATTTGACTTAAAACTGATCCAATTTGTAGACTTTATTAGTTACTTACTAAACGAACCGACTTCGGCTATACTGGTTCCAAGTTCCCGGTTCCAGAAGTATCGGAAATAGTGGTCAAAAAGTTCAAAACGAGACTCACTCAATTTTCTCGGAGTTGATTTGATCGATTTCTACACACAGGTTCAAACAAAAGTTCCTATTGCCTCATAGGCTACTGTTTAATTTCATCCGGGTCCGACTTCCGGTTCCAGTACTATAGGGTAAAGTGTGTTTAATCATTTAGTGCGAAGATTCAAAATAAAGAAAAAATCTGATTGACTTCATTTAACTGTTTACAAATTGAATAGGTTATGTTAGTTTATACCCAAAGAAAAGTTTCTTATTCTATAGAAAATTGAAAAAAAATTCTTCATAGAATCTTATAGTGACAGTTTTGGAAATATAAATAATATAAGAAAGGCATCATTACACCACTAGGTGTGCAGGGTTTTCCACCAAGATAAAGTAATGTGTAAACAATTCGTGTTCCCCATAAAATCTATGACGGTATACTTGCGTACTTCATATGGGAAGCGATTAAAATACTAAATTATACTACTTTTGTTGAAACAAAGTTCTTCACAGCAAGAATCTGGAGGGATTTCAGTACCGATAGAATCTTACGCACAGAAATGATTGCAAAATTTTATTCGCAAAAAGTGAAGTAAAACTTTGATTTTTGCAAGCTCTTTGAAATTTGTAATTGCAAAGGGACGGGTATAGCGTGATGGGTAAGTCTATGCCTTTCACGCTGCCCACCTGGGTTCGATTCCCAACCCCGCACATAGGGTCAGAAAATTTTTCTGGTCCGAAGAGGCGAATGACCTTAAGGTTAAAATCTCTATAATTGAAATAAAAAAATTAATTTGCAATAGAAAATTTTGAATCAGGCTAAAGATTATAGGATATATTCCAATTTACATATTAATACATAGCGTGTGACAGATATGTGGCCTTAATTTTCTGAAACATTCTAATAAACTCAAACTCAAATTGAACTTTATCCGAATCCAACTGCAAGGAATAACGGGTTGTTGGTTACGGTTTACTAATAATTGCTCATTTGAAACATGACGCCAAAATGTTGGAAAATCAAAAGGTCTGAGCTTGGTTTTGCCTTTTTCTATAGAAAGGATATAGAATTACTGGTAAATTGGACTTTTGATCGGAGTACGTGAGACTCCTAGTGTAATTTAGCATTTGATGAGATTGGAAAATGTATTGTGTGCATCTCTTAAATATTTTTTTATCCGCTCGATATTCTCAGAAATGTCTAAGCAAGTTTCAACAAATTTAGTCTCGGTTGAAAGCTATTATTAGTTAATTGGTTTCGGAAACATATTGATATAAGTGATGCAACTAACGAAACATCCTTTTTTCTCTCCGCTAAATTTTCTTAAAGATGGTTGAACCGATTTCAGTAAGCATAGCATAGCCGCGAAAAAGTTACTATTGATTCATTGACAGGATTTGAGAAACAAATGGCTGTCATTTCCGCATCCGGAGATATGAGAGTATAAGTGACGTAACCGACAGAGTGCTCTTTTTCCTTTCGAACTATTGTGGCGGCGATTGTTTATTCGATTTTAACAAACTTAAATTCGTTTCTATACAATCATTGATCGAATTCGAAGATCAAATGGCGTACATTTCCGATTCCGGAGATATAATGGCATTAGTGACTAACCTCACTTTTTTTCTATCGACTCAATTTTCTTGGAGATGGTTCAACAAATTTCCATAAGGCTTATTTAAAAACTAATATAGGATTAGTTCGAAAGAGTTTTGGCCAACATATCCGGTCATACATATACTTAAAATTCGGTATATACACCAAGGGTCAGCTTAAATTTGGCAGCAGAGAGAATAAAATTGAATATCGTGGCGTAGTAATCCAGTTTCGACATTTGTTTCAAATTCACATTGATACAAGTCTTGTAATTCATAACTACGAACCACCAATATTGTTTTCCAATCAAATTATGAAATATGTTTCGATTTTGTTCCGCTGACATCTTAAAACTCAGTTGTCTGGTTGAGATAATATTCCACCATATTTCATTAACTCATTTGAAGTATTTAAAAAAAATTAATGTGTCACTCTTCAATGCACACAAAACCAAAAATTTTAAAAATTTTTACTGTGATAGAATACTATTTTTTTTTGACTAGTGGAAACACTAACTACACGTCAAACTAAAATTAATAAATCGTTAAAAACAATTGCGGTTTGATTTTCCGTAACAATCTGCTTCTGGTAGGAAAGGGCAGACAATCAATACAACCTTCATAGGGGTCTGTCGCTGACGATGTCCAGCCAGCGACTGGCACCATTATAGAAGGTGACAAGCGATTATAAATACACTCTCCTACTCAATGCTTGATCGGAGAAATAGGTATAAAGCGAGAGGACTAGTGTTTGATGGACAGAGAAGATGTTTGGATATAGGGTATCGGTCGGGTGACGGCCAGGATGTAGACCATGTTCGATGTACGTTGCTACTATGTCTGTGAGTTTTAGTGTGGCTAAAGCAAGATCAGAGTGGCGAAATGGTAGCGCGTATGCACGGAATGCATAAGAACGCAGGTTCGAGTCCTGTCTCTGAGCGTATCTTTTTCCAAAAAATTCATCTTTTCTGTTAGTTTTTCTTTCACTTGGCTTCTCCAATATATATTTCCGCTCGGTCATTGCAAAAACTAACTACACTGATCTCGTCCAATCGGTAGCATCATGATGAAATATGCCATCCAGAGCTTTTTCAACACATTTTGTCGAAAATCTCTGAAAAGCGATTCCAAAACTTAACAGTTTCCGTTGTTTACCTATTACACTTATTACAATCCTTAAAAAGAATTTCAATTCTTTCTGTATTTTCCCCTTTTATTAGCCTTTTTTACAGCCCTCTCAATGGAACACTTCCGATTATTGTGCTTATGCTGGTCAACCTTCAAGCATGCAGAAAATGCTATATGTATGACTGTTTCCTCGGTTGCGCGTTTGTGATCCAGCGGTTTCATTCATATTCCTCCACCGCTTTCTCTCACTGAAACAAGCTCGTCATCCTCATTTTACCTATCGGAACAAAACGACGAAAATTGAAGTTAACGACCTCGTTTACGATGAAATCGAACGAGGAACTGGTATAATGAAAAGGCAAATTATTCCACACATTTCCCCGAAATATTGATTTCTTCACAATGTCCACCAACTAGGAAGGAAAAATAGAAGTCTGCCGTCGTAGCTCATATCCTTCACCTTTTCGATTCAAATTTAATGATGGCTTTTCTCTGACGATAAGAATTTATTTTCGCTTTATATGAATTTTATCTTCGGCTGTTCACACATTTTACTTTCCAGTACATCAGCGTTAATGTCCTATCCTGTCACTGGGGGAGTTTTAATTAAACAGCATGTATACTCGCAATTTCTCTGTAAAAGATCAAGAAGTATAACTAAATGCGAGTGAAAGTACTGGAAGATACCATTACCTTTACACTTTAGTACATTACACGCATCCTAACGACTTGATCTGAAGAAAGTGTGTACCATGCCAAGGAAATCGGTTGGGCCACCAAACTGAATTTAATGAAAAATTTCCTTCTCACTTATGACCGACATGAGGGAACTTTCATGCCAGGGTTAGTGATTTTCATAGGCCGAGAATTATTATTAAAATGAAATAAACCGTACATGAGTCGTTTTATGGCAATGGAACTCACCCGGTGTCGTAAAATGTTCATAAAACGGTTAATGTTGAGGCGCTAGTTTTCACCAGGATTTTTTTTCCGGTTGCGGTATTGACTGACGTTGGAGTAGTAGCGTGCGTCTTATGGAAAGGTATCGGATGTGGGACTCGTTTTAAAGCAATTCATTCGTGCATATCAACTGAGTAGTTGGAAAAGGCATTTCCAAGTATTGTTTCTTATGTCGCAATAATCTTCCTTTGAATTACTCTTGGGATTGTCGAGGGGACGACTTATGCAGAATAATTATGTTTCTAGTGTAATGAATTTAATGGCAACTTCCGATGATTTATTGTGAGAATGTAATGCTTGAGTGGAAAACTTTCTACTATGTAAGGTTAAGGCTCCCTATTTTATCTCATTTGAAAGGACGTTACCTTAAAACCTGATTTAGCCACTGAAATCACTATGATGTTTTCATATTTCTGCTTAATTTGCCTTGCTCCACATTGAGAATTGATTCACATTCCTTAGAAATTTAAATAATGTTCCAACAATCAGCACTACTCTGTTCCTAATTTTATTTCAAAGGATTTTTATTCATCCTATCGTTTTTCCTTTATTAATCCTATTGATTAGCAATGGCAACAGTAATCAAAACAAAACATTGCACTATTACACTCACAGGTTCAAAAAGTCAGATTTTTCCTTAAAAAGGACCTAATGCCAACTATAAGAAAACACACGATGTTTTTAGAACCAGTTTTGAATCATTTCGACGTTTAAAAATGTTCGTTTCGGTCTTTTTTATTACCTTTCGTTTTAAATTTAAAATTTTACTGTGCAGTTAATTTGGTAAACTTAAAAAAAAACAAAAGAAGGAATTGTTACTATTTAGGCATTAGCCCTTCTAAAAACAAAACGCAGAGCCAGAGATGCCATTTATACAGATTTACCTGTATTGTATAAATTTTTGCGTTCGCATACTGATTTAAATCAGAGTACAGATTTTATATAGATCTCCTAAATGTAATACAGATTTGTACAGATTCATAAAATGTGATTAGTAAAAAAATCGACTTTTCACTCTTAGTATCTGTTAGTACTTGATTGCAATGATTTTTCAAAAGTTTATTAATCAACGGACAAATCACATGTCAAAAATGAAATCTTTTACGCAAATATATGATGATGAACACTGATAAAAATTTATATTAAAATTTTAAATCAATTTGTTATTATTAAAAAAGAAATTTCCTCGTTGAACATTCTAGTAATTGCGGCAATAACTTACGGAGATATGCAGAATTATCTTATCTATTATTACCTTGCAGAATTACGCCATTATTATCTTGCAGAATTACGCCATTCCAGGTATAGACTTTTATGCAAAGCATTACATATTTTCTAAGAAAATATCTGGCATCTCTGTGCACAGCCGATGAAACAAACACATCTAACAGCGTTATGTTGACATATAGCGGAAAGAAACCAGTGCTACTAGATTTGTCGCAATGCTTATTACTATACTTATACTTGTTGATTAAAATTTGAAGAAAAACAGTTTTTTTGTAACATTATGAGAAAACTTGCCAACTTTGCGAATTCAAATAAGATGAAAACAAAACGAAATCAAGTGAAGGAAGTGAAAAACCTTCATCACATATGTTTGAAGACTTTTATTGCTTGTCGGGTAGTTTTTGAAGTTTTTAATCGCTTATTAAACAAGTGGAAAATTAATATTACTAATTATGATATCATCCAGCATTCAATAGTCCTTTCAGCACAGGCTTCTGCCTATCTTTAAATTACAACTTATAGAAGCCATCGGAATTGAGATTACAACGACGATGGGACCCATCATTATCATTGCAGCGTACTGCCCCAAACAAACCAATCTTCGAGATGGTACGTGTGCATCATTGAAGCAAGATCTGGCTATGCTCACTCGACGACAGAACAAATTCATCATTGTGGGAACCTGAACGCACGGCATGAGCTGTGGGGAAACAAAAGACAGAATCGAAACGGATTCGTACTTGCCGAAGATTACGAAGCTGGACAGTACAACATCTTCGCTCCGGATCAACCAACGCGACATAGCCATAGACAGCTCTCCGGTTGTCTTCAACGAGCTCTCTTTCGACCACTTTCCAGTAATATTGACGTTGGGATCTTCACCAGAAACAGTGCCTATTCAACCTCAGAGAAACTATTATCGTATCGACACGGGGCCAATTTCAACAAATCGCCGACCGGCTTATTATATTAATAAGCCATTTGCCACTAGATTCCCCGATGGAAATCGATTCGGCCCTATCTTCCTTCCAGCATTCAATCACAGTCGCTCGTGATAGGACGGTTCCAGTACAACATATGCCGAGTTCCTCTCTTCAAATGTGACAGTGTCACCAAGAAACTCATGTGACTTCGAAATATCTACCGGAGGCAGTATCAACGAACTGGCATCCTAGATCAGAAGTCCTCTTATAACAACTTAACTAGGATAATTCAGGAAAGGATAACTGAGCTTCGCAACAGGAACTTCCAGCAAAAGCTTCCAGAAATTCTCCCACATTCAAAGCCCTTCTGGTCTATAACGAAGGTGCTTAAGAAAAAACCGAAGCTTATTCCTCCTCTGATGTCACCCCAGGACGCAGGAATACCTTTAATCACACCAGTAGATAAGGCAAATGCGCTAGGCCAGCAGTTTGTGTGTTCTCACAATTTAGGACTCAACATTGTTAGTCCAAATGAAAGAGCCGTTGCTGATAGCGTAGCTGAGGTTAACCAATCAGACAGTCTGGTTCCTGAGGAAAGTAGAGTCACTGCGAATGAGTTGATGGCTATTATGAAAAAATTCTAAAATATGAACGCTCGACAAAACATTCAACATTGAGCTGTGTATCCGCAGTGTACAATTGAAACGTACGCCCTGGTGTATCACTCTAGTGAAATGCCATCTCTGATTTGAACTATAATCGTCGGGAGGAGAATTTAGTTTCAAAATTATGTTTCAGGAACTTAGTTTCAGAATACAGGTTATAGAATTCAGAACCTGCATGTTGTAACTGGATTCCGGAACTGAATTCAGTTTCGAAACTAGTTCAAAAACTAAATTGCAATTGAATTCTGACATTGCACAGTGGTTCAAAAGCGCAATTTCACGCTCTCAATTGATAAATCATAGGAGCGTGGTTTTTGAGGTACATTATCTTCAGCAAAGTTGCTCAGAATGATAGACTTCATCTTTTGGTAAATTTTATTTATGTAATTAATCCCCCTAAAAGTGAGATAAAAATATTATTTTTGCTCTGGGCCAACATAGGGGTTAAGTTACTTCGACAAATTTGTGCAAAAAGTTATTTCAAACAAATTTGCTGCAGGTACTGTTCCCATAACTTAAATGTAAATCATGATATAATGTGTTTTCTGAAAAGGGTGTCCTAAAACCAGCTTTTGTACGAAAACACATATATTTTCAATTTATATGAGTTTTTCATGCTCTACAAAGTTTTTTGTAATTAAAAACTATACAACTTTCTCAAACATACCATGCTGCTATCATTTCAGTTTAATGAAATAGAGCCATTTTTCATGTTTTTTTTTTACAAAATTTCAACTTGCCTATCATCAAAAGGCGCAGAAAGGTGCAGATGAGACTACTTACATATTAAACTACTTCAAAAGAGCTTTCATACCGTGGTTGAATTACTCGTCTGCGATCGTCTGCAGGAGAGATATGTTCTTTTCAAATATCCTTGTCCTTGACATTTGCAATGATAAGGTTCATTGTATATCAGATCAGACTTCAGTATATATTCATAAACATGGTAACTAACACAATAAATGATTTTTATGGACATCAAAGTCTACAAATAGAAAAGTTTAGTAATCGTTACAGACGTTTTTTGACGTTTTTTGACGTTTTTGCGCCTTTTGATGATAGGCAAGTTGAAATTTTGTAAAAAAACATGAAAAATGGCTCTATTTCATTAAACTGAAATGATAGCAGCATAGTATGTTTGAGAAAGTTGTGTAGTTTTTAATAATAAAAAACTTTGTAGAACATGAAAAACTCATATAAATTGAAAACATATGCGTTTTCGTACAAAAACTGGTTTTAGGACACCCTTTTCAGAAAACACATTATATCATGATTTACACTTAAGTTATGGGAACAGTACCTGCAGCAAATTTGTTTGAAATAACTTTCTGCACAACTTTGTCGAAGTAACATAGCCTCTATGTTTGCTCTGAACTAAAATAATATTTTTATCTCACTTTTAGGGGGATTAATCACATAAATAAAATTTGCAAAAGATGACGTCTATCATTCTGAGCAACTTTTTTGAAGATACTGTTCCTCAAAAACCACGTTCCTATGAGTTATCAATTAAGAGCGTGAAATTGCGCTTTTGAACCACTGTGCACTGTTCTGAATACAGTTCTTGAACTCAGGTCTAGTGCCAAATTTCTGAATTCTTTTAGTCGGTCCTTTTTAGAACCATTGGCTATTGAGAACTATGCGAAATTTTACTTTACTCTACTATATACGTCCTTTTTTCAACCAATTGGAGTTCGTAGTTGTTGTAGGAACTTTCTATTAATTTACTATATAATATGCATAGCACCGACTCAGTTTAGGTGCATTGGTTCAATTTCTAGTAGTGAACAGAGGAAAGGTGGCAAAATTAATATAAGTGATCAACTAATTCATATTTGGAAGTAAGATGAAAGCGTTTCAGTTATATTCGTATTCACGACATCCTGTTACGTCTGTGGTATTACACGCCCGTACTTCTTTTCTTTCTGCTCAATTTTATGTGAAATGACTGAATTGATTTTAACAAGCATAGGCTCATTTGAAAGCTACTCTTGGAATGCGAATCCTATTTGAAGATTAATTGGCTTTCATTCCCGAATCCGGAGATAAGACGGTATTAGTGACTCTATATTTGTTGTCCAAGTGGATTCAAACTTTTACATAGTATTGTATAGCATGCTTCAATCATAATCCCAAGCAACGTGTTAAATAATCAATATTGTCAGCGTCGCTAAAAATCGTGCCACTCTTGTACAACTTTCAATGCAGTATTGCACGTTCAGACTCACTTATATATCGGGAATTAGGACGCAAAAGTGAAGCAAATATTACAGAAGAGAGGAGTGTCTCCAAATGTCTCCAACTTTCGTGCATACTTCCAAACACCGGTAAGGTATGAAATCGGTCAAGGTGAAAACTTTGCCGAACCGTAATGATAAACAGAATGGAATGGCGTAGAGGAACATTTCAGGACGAGGAAAAAGTCCAAGTTTCCCAAAAAATGTTTGGTTTGTTAGGCAATATGCAACTGTGGTCGAGCAAGGCAAAGTGTCATCACTATCGGAACGGTAAACAAAGAAATAAACCGTGAAGAATGTCTATAGAAGCGTTACCTTCCTACGCAGCCATATCGTTCCTTCGCTTTTTTGTCCTGATTTGGTATTTCGTCATTACGCCAAAGATGTCTTGAGATGGTATTAAGAGAATGGAGTCCATGTTGTACCGAAAAAGGCAAATTCACCTAACTGCCCGAAGTTGCGACCTGTCGATCGGTATTGGGCTCTCGTGAAGAGAGTACTCTCTCTTTATAAGCAATGAACTACAACTATCGAAAAGTTACGAAAATTTTGGACAAAAGCAGCTTAATCGGTTGCAGAGACCGGATTAGATGGAGAAAACTCAAAACTCATAGTTTTTTCACGCAGCCTAATTTAGGAATTTAGTTTCAGGATGACTAATAATTCACAATTAAATGAATAAAAAATGCATATTGGATTGAACTAAATGTAAATTTGTTTTATTCTAAGTTTCATCTGTCCACATTTTGGCGCCAACAAACCGTCGCTTCGAAGAATAGTTCAAATTTGTTAAGAAACCTTTATTACTTAGGACAAAATCTACCAGAATTGGTCCTGATGGATAGTGTCATCAATGAAAAGGTATAGATTTAGTCATATCATTTATATGATACCGCAACTCTGTGATTTTTGTTTGTCGGAATAGTTGTAAGCCTGCTTGTCATGTGGTCTTACGAACCTTTTAGCAATTAGTGATGGGAAACGACCAAAAGCTTATGAAAATCTTTGCAGTTGTACGGCAGCAGTAATAGTATAACTTTTCACCTTTTATGTAGAAAGAATGTACCACTCCATCGATTCCAGCGATAAAATCTTCTCGTTTTGAAATCTTAAAGACCAGTAATTTAACCAGTACCTCTTTTTCATGTTTTTGTAACTCTTGTGGCAGTTGATTGTTGTTTTTGGTTTAACGATTTACTCACTCCGTTAGATTAGGTATTGGGAATCTCGTCGTCGGATGAACGTTCTCTATACAGATTTTTGTTCCATTCAAACGCTGCCAGTAGCACAGTTTTCCCGTTTCTCTCGCACTTGTACAGTGGTCTTTAGAAATTTCGTCCTTTGGATGAGTAGGCCACTACTCGAACGGTGTAAAGTTCGCGTTATAATCACGACCAGGTGATCTTCAAAGCGAGTTCTGCCTGTTCTACGCATACCTGTAACGTTCTTCGTATATTTCTTATTTTTGATGCTGCAGCCTCTCCACCCTATATTGTTCCCCTCGACGAACTGGTTTTGTCGTGAATACGACTTACTTTACTATGGGGCGCCTTTAAAAAATTTACCCTCTGGGAGAGTGATAAGTTTTTGATCGTGAATATCTCTTGTTATACTTAACGCAGCAACATATTTTTTTCTCCATGCTATCAGAAATATAATCAGGAATTTGTGATTAAATTTTCAACAGTGTTTAATAACCATAAATAACTCAAAAACTAACTTTCCTCAGACTTTTGGAAACAATGAGGAAAACTCATCACATTTGCTTGCCCTTTTCGCACCAGGACGACGGTTTTGAGGTAGTCAGGCACATATCAGTTCCAATGTTCTACTGGCCGAGTGTGATAGGTAAATCATGACCGATTCGCATTCGGACGTCGTGGCTAGCAGTAGCAGAGAACTGAATTTTTAGTTAAATTCAAGAACTAATCTCAGAACCTAAATTCTGGTCCACCTGAATTCTGAAGTTAGTGTTAAGTTCCGAATTTAGTTTCATACTTCTATTTCAAAATTTAGTTCCAGATTACTGGTTCAGAATTTAAAACTATGACTAGAACTGAATCCTGTTTTTGGATTTTGAAACTGGTTTCAAATTTAGTTCCTTATTCAGGGATTCAAATCCAGAGATATCATTTAGGATTTTATCATCAGAATTCATGAACAAAATTCAGGTAATAAATTTTAGATCTGTATTCTGACACTAAATATTAGGTCACCGAACCTTCATTTAAAAACTGAATTCAAAACCATAGTTTAATTCCTGAATTAAGTTTCAAAATTTAATTCATCAAATCAGTTTCAGCATTTGTTTCCAGAATTCAGAACCTACATGTAGGAAGTAAATTGTTATCATGATTTCTGGAACTAGATGCTGGAACTGAATTCAGTTCCTATATTAAGACTTGATGTTAAAGTTCAGAATTTAGTTCTATAACGCAATTTGGAAAATTCTAAAAATATCTACAGTTCCTTACTCTTAGAACTAAATTTTTGACCTGAGTTCTAGATCTAGATTCCGAAAATTTGCAGTTGAATTTGGAGCGTGTCCCAGATTTCTATATAAGTTCTTAAATTTTACCAGTTATAAACATTGGACAAATTACGCAAAGCGGTTTTTTTAGGACTACTAAAATATTTCCAAAGGATTTTTAGAAGTTTATTTTTACTAGTATCTAAATCAACAAAACTGTATTTGTCCCGTGTTATTTAATTGTATGGTAGAATGTGTTTGTAGTCAATTATTCGTACTGTTGTACAGATGCATCGTTAAAATTCTGGAAGCGAAGCAATGAAAGTTGCAAAATATACACAATCTTATACGAATGATTATCTTTATCCGGAAGTGAGAAAGAAATATGTCAGTTTTATTCGTATTCATGTCCTCCAGTTATGTCTGTGACATTATCCACCCGCATTTTTTGGTTGCTCGAGATTGAGCTGAGTTCAGTATTATTTATGAAGATTTCTTAACTTTCCACGGATGCATTATAATGGATAAACATTGATCAAATCGACAGCCGCAAAATTTTGCCAATCGTTCAAACTCACCACCACTCTTGAAAAATCATCTTTATTAATCCAATCGGAAGGCTATGATCGCAACCATAATCGAAATCTCATTTATTGACCGAGCAAAAGTGTCATAAAATTTTCATTTTCTCATTTCTTGCACCTCGGTCGGCCATCCCACGTGAAGCTTTTCTGTTTTTTTTTTGGTCGGTTTTGCCCACCAGCAGTGGTTTGATTTTATGCTGCACTCGGAGTGCGCAGTGCAGTGCCATTAGAGGGGAAGCAATTTGTCCAATTTATATTGGCACTATCGAAAGTGTGCAGTTTCGAGCCGATGTACCGGCTTGACTTTCCCCTCTCTCTAATGCCACCTTTTGGAATAGAATCCTACGCTTCGGGAGACAGGATTGACGATAAAAATAAAAGATTTCTCTCTTTTTTCGTAAATAAAACTCATTCAATTTCTTGCCGATTTTTTCCAAGTTGACCACCGCTACCATTCAGACCTAGAATATAATTTCACATCTGGCTCCCTGTCCGGAAGTGTTCGGCCAACTGTACGACCACGTAGCTCGTAACTACAACTCTTCAGGACGATACCGGAAATATCGAAACGAATGTCGAAGGGTGCACCGAATAATGGGAGTTCGCAATCGAATGGGGGAACTGTGGCGATGGTCAGTTAATGGTTGAACACTGTCGATCGGAAAGTCCCTTGAATTGGCAAAGCATCCAGCAATTTCTCAAAGTATACAACCATCAGTGTAACTCTATTCATTCCGTTTTATGGAGCTGAAGAAAGCGTTCTATACCGGAAATTCTGCAGGCCACAATATCTCCGGATGCTTGTTATGTAATCGAAGTCACGACTTACGTGGTAATAGGATTTAAGGTTCATGCAGCTAGGAACGCGTTCAGGACCAGAACACAGAACAGAAGTAAATGATGGATTTTTATGATCACTAGACTAGGTTTTTATTATGCAATTTTTACGATCTTTTTGTTCGAGATGCCCGTTCAGTTTGAGTCAGTTGGTTGAGGCCAAAATTAAATCTATTCTCTTTGACACAGATCCAAAAAATCGCAACATAAACCCATGGACTTTTTAGCATGGAAATTGCGTTTTATGTCAATGATGAGTTTTGTTAGAATCTGACGTATGTTCATTGTATCGAGGTTTTATCAGTAAAATAGCTCATAATTCAGTTGAGCCCGTTTGTCATCCCTGTCACGATGTGATGTATATTTCTGCTGAAAGGGAAAAGTGATCGACCCAAAAAATAGAGAAATGTGGTTTGGTCAATGAAATTCTCTTATCCTTACTTGCTTTTCTCTGGAATGGAAATTCTGGTTTTCTGTGATGGTAAGCTTTTTTTATACCGTTTTTCCGAGCGATATCGCACAGAATTTATTTTATTGTTATGGATAAATATCCATAAAATAAAATTGTAATGGTTGTAGTAGACAACATAAACTCTAAGAAGCACATTTAAAAGTAGCTAAGCTTTTAAGATCGATTACAGATTAGGAAGAGATTTAACACAAAAACTATATAGCTGATAGCTATATAGTGATAGCTGAACAATGAATTTAGATTAAAACAGTACCGATAATTTCAATGCATGTACTAAGAATTCAAAAACGTGTAAAAACTCACCCATTTCTCACAAAAACACACATATGTTGACTAAAATTAGCTAGATTATCAACTTCCAATTAAAACGACAAACTCAGTAATCATATGTGTGAGGGCGAATGCAAGCGTGTGTGAATATGTGGGTGTGTTTGTATCTACATATGTGTATGTGTGCTAGAAAGTGTTTGACTTTGTGAGTGTATGTGGATAGGTGTATTTTATTCGAAATTGACTACTTCTAGTTGAAAAATCGAATGATTCCATGTAATGGGCTATAAAAGTGTACTAACAATGTTGAGTCCTAAATTGTGAGAACACACAAACTGCTGGCCTAGCGCATTTGCTTCTCTACTAGTGTGATTAAAGGTATTCCTGCGTCCTGGGGTGACATCAGAGGAGGAACCGGCTTTGGTTTTTTCTTAAGCACCTTCGTTATAGACCAGAAGGGCTTTGAATGTGGGAGAATTTCTGGAAGCTTTTGCTGGAAGTTCCTGTTGCGAAGCTCAGTTATCCTTTCCTGAATTATCCTAGTTAAGTTGTTATAAGAGGACTTCTGATCTAGGATGCCAGTTCGTTGATACTGCCTCCGGTAGATATTTCGAAGTCGCATGAGTTTCTTGGTGACACTGTCACATTTGAAGAGAGGAACTCGGCATATGTTGTACTGGAACCGTCCTATCACGAGCGACTGTGATTGAATGCTGGAAGGAAGATAGGGCCGAATCGATTTCCATCGGGGAATCTAGTGGCAAATGGCTTATTAATATAATAAGCCGGTCGGCGATTTGTTGAAATTGGCCCCGTGTCGATACGATAATAGTTTCTCTGAGGTTGAATAGGCACTGTTTCTGGTGAAGATCCCAACATCAATATTACTGGAAAGTGGTCGGAAGCTCGTTGAAGACAACCGGAGAGCTGTCTATGGCGATGTTGCTGATTAATATATCCAAAATGGAATGAACTCCCGATCTGGAAAGTCGCGTTGGTTGATCCGGAGCGAAGATGTTGTACTGTCCAGCTTCGTAATCTTCGGCAAGTACGAATCCGTTTCGATTCTGTCTTTTGTTTCCCCACAGCTCATGCCGTGCGTTCAGGTTCCCAGCAATGATGAATTTGTTCTGTCGTCGAGTGAGCATAGCCAGATCTCGCTTCAATGATGCACACGTACCATCTCGAAGATTTGTTTGGTTGGGGCAGTACGCTGCAATGATGATGATGGGTCCCATCGTCGTTGTAATCTCAATTCCGATGGCTTCTATAAGTTGCAATTTAAAGGCAGGCAGAAGCCTGTGCTGAATGGATCGTTTAATGGTAATGGCAACTCCTCTGGCAGTTGTCCTGTCGAGCCTGTGAATTCTGTAATTGGAAATAAAAATAGAAATATCAGGTTTAAGATGAGTTTTAGTGAAAATAGCAATATCGGCATTCTTCTCTTTAAGAAAGTCGGACAATTCAGCAGTTTTGCTCCTTTAAAAGCATTATAATTTACTACAACCAACTAATTATATTGCATATTTGATGATGAATTTGCCTAAGGCGTTGATTCGATCTAACCGCGTTCTGCAGTTTGGTAGTTTTGTTGGCATTGTTTTAAAAATGACGATCATTTGTTCAGCAGAGAATAATTTTTTTTTAAATCGACTTTTTGGGACTTAAAAAAAATATCAAAATTTTTGTAAGTCCCAGAAAGTTCACATTTTCAAAAAAAATTTTTTTTGAGATGACACTAAATTTCGATGTTTCATGCAGTTTTAAGAGTTTCGGCATAAAAAAAATTTTCGATTTTGGAAATTTCATGTACTCCCCCTTAAGGTGCTATTTCAAGATCGAAAATTTTCAAACCTTAACCGCCGGGCAGCAACCCTTACGCATGTCTGATTTAGCTCAAATTTTGCATGAGGACATTTTTCGAGGTGCTTAAACTTTTAAGCACTAGCGCTTTACGAAATTAGAGGTGATCCCAAAATATTGGCACCCTTATATATAAGAGCGATAAAAATCAACGTGTTTTGTCGGTTACGTCACTTATACAATCATATCTCCGGAACCAAAAGTCACAGCCATTTGATCTTCGAAATTGATCAATGGTTCGACAGTAGCTTTCAAACGAGCCCAAGTTGGTTAAAGTCGGTTCAGCCATCTCTGAGAAAATTGAGCGCGTTCAAATACAACGCTTTTTGTCGGTTACCTCACTTATACAATCATATCTCCGGAACCAAAAGTCACAGTTATTTGATCTTCGAGCTTGATCAATTGCCCGACAGTAGCTTTCAAACGAGCCCAAGTTTGTTAAAATCAGCTCAGCCATCTCTGAGAAAATTGAGCGCGTTCAAATACAACGCTTTTTGTCGGTTACGTCACTTATACATTCATATCTCCGGAACCAAAAGTCACAGCCATTTGATCTTCGAACTTGATCAATGGCCCGACAGTAGCTTTCAAACGAGCCCAAGTTTGTTAAAATCGGTTCAGCCATCTCTGAGAAAATTGAGCGCGTTCAAATATCTTCGAAAAATGCACACACACATACATACACACACATACACACACAGACATTTTCCGAGCTCGTCGAACTGAGTCGAATGGTATATAACACTATGGGTCCGAGGCTCCGTTCGAAAGTCGGTTTTTCCAGAAATTCTAATACCTTTCTATAGAGAAATGCAAAACGATTGTTTTTATTGTCAGATCGAGACTATATGACCGGCGTATTAGTATGGCGTTGCTACCATCTCAACGAACTCAGCACTCCAGTATACGTTGAATACATTCTCACGGAACACAAGAGAAAAAATTGAATCGATCCCAGAGGAATTGTTTAGTAAGTACATTGCGAATATATTTGGGGTGTTCCAGAAATTCTAAGCTAGATATCGTGTGTTTTTGCCTTTCTCTATAGAAAGGTATTAGAATTGCTGGAAAAACCGACTTTTGAACGGAGCCTCGGAGACCCATAGTGTTATATACCATTCGACTCAGTTCGTCGAGATCGGAAAATGTCTGTGTGTGTGTGTGTGTGTGTGTGTGTGTGTGTGTGTGTGTATGTGTGTGTGTGTATGTGTGTGCACTTTTCGAAGATATTTGAACGCGCTCAATTTTCTCAGAGATGGCTGAACCGATTTGAACAAACTTGGGCTCGTTTGAAAGCTACTGTCGGGCCATTGATCAAGTTCGAAGATCAAATGGCTGTGACTTTTGGTTCCGGAGATATGATTGTATAAGTGACGTAACCGACAAAAATCGTGCTATTTGAACGCGCTCAATTTTCTCAGAGATGGCTGAACCGATTTTAACAAACTTGGGCTTGTTTGAAAGCTACTGTCGGGCTATTGATCAAGTTCGAAGATCAAATGGTTGTGAGTTTTGGTTCCGGAGATATGATCGTATAAGTGACGTAACCGACAAAAAGCGTTGTATTTGAACGCGCTCAATTTTCTCAGAGATGGCTGATCCGATTTTAACAAACTTGGGCTCGTTTGAAAGCTACTGTCGGGCCGTTGATCAAGTTCGAAGATCAAATGGTTGTGACTTTTGGTTCCAGATATATGATGGTATAAGTGACGTAACCGACAAAACACGTTGATTTTTACCGCTCTTACATATATACAGGGTGATTTTTTAAGAGCTTGAGAACTTTTTTAAACAATAAAACGCATAAAATTTGCAAAATCTCATCGGTTCTTTATTTTAAACGTCAGATTGGTACATGACATTTACTTTTTGAAGATAATTTCATTTAAATGTTGACCGCGGCTGCGTCTTAGGTGGTCCATTCGGAAAATCCGCTTTTTTATCGACAAATTTTGTTCAGCGATGAGGCTCATTTCTGGTTGAATGGCTACGTAAATAAGCAAAATTGCCGCATTTGGAGTGAAGAGCAACCAGAAGCCGTTCAAGAACTGCCCATGCATCCCGGAAAATGCACTGTTTGGTGTGGTTTGTACGCTGGTGGAATCATTGGACCGTATTTTTTCAAAGATGCTGTTGGACGCAACGTTACAGTGAATGGCGATCGCTATCGTTCGATGCTAACAAACTTTTTGTTGCCAAAAATGGAAGAACTGAACTTGGTTGACATGTGGTTTCAACAAGATGGCGCTACATGCCACACAGCTCGCGATTCTATGGCCATTTTGAGGGAAAACTTCGGAGAACAATTCATCTCAAGAAATGGACCGGTAAGTTGGCCACCAAGATCATGCGATTTGACGCCTTTAGACTATTTTTTGTGGGGCTACGTCAAGTCTAAAGTCTACAGAAATAAGCCAGTAACTATTCCAGCTTTGGAAGACAACATTTCCGAAGAAATTCGGGCTATTCCGGCCGAAATGCTCGAAAAAGTTGCCCAAAATTGGACTTTCCGAATGGACCACCTAAGACGCAGCCGCGGTCAACATTTAAATGAAATTATCTTCAAAAAGTAAATGTCATGTACCAATCTAACGTTTAAAATAAAGAACCGATGAGATTTTGCAAATTTTATGCGTTTTATTGTTTAAAAAAGTTCTCAAGCTCTTAAAAAATCACCCTGTATATATATATATATATATATATATATATATATATATATATATATATATATATATATATATATATATATATATATATATATATATATATATATATATATATATATATATATATATATATATATATATATATATATATATATATATATATATAAGGGTGCCAAAATTTTGGGATCACCTCTATTTTCGTAAAGTTCTAGTGCTCAAAAGTTTAAGCACCTCGAAAAAAGCCTTCATGCAAAATTTGACCTAAATTGGACATGCTTAAGGGGTGCTGCCCGGAGGTAAAGGTTTGACAATTTTCGATCTTGAAGAAGCACCATAGGGGAGAGTACATGAAATTTCCAAAATCGAAATTTATTTTGATGCCGAAACTCTTAAAACTGCATGAAATATCGAAATTTAGTGTCATCTCAAAAAAAATTTTTTTTGAAAAAATCAACTTTCTGGGACTTAGAAAAATTTTCATATTTTTTCTAAGTCCCAAAAAGTCGACTTTTTCAAAAATTTTTTTTTTCCAGATGACACTAAATCTCGACGTTTCATGCAATTCTAAGCCTTTTGGCATCAAAATTTTTTTTTCGATTTCGAAAATTTCATGTACTCCCCCCTATGGTGATTTTTAAAGATATATGAAAATTCCACTAAGTGGACTAAGAAGGGTTTTGCCTTTCTCTATAGAAAGGTATTAGAATTGCTGGAAAAACCGACTTTCGAACGGAGCCTCGGAGACCCATAGTGTTATATACCATTCGACTCAGTTCGACGAGATCGGAAAATGTCTGTGTGTATGTGTGTGTGTGTGTGTATGTGTGTGTGTGCACTTTTCGAAGATATTTGAACGCGCTCAATTTTCTCAGAGTTGGCTGAACCGATTTTAACAAACTTGGGCTCGTTTGAAAGCTACTGTCGGGCCATTGATCAAGTTCGAAGATCAAATGGTTGTGACTTTTGGTTCCAGATATATGATGGTATAAGTGATGTAACTAAGGGAGCCAAAATTTTGGGATCACCTCTATTTTCGTTAAACTCTAGTGCTCAAAAGTTTAAGCACCTCGAAAAAAAAGGTTCGATCTTGAAAAAGTACCATAGGGGGGAGTACATGAAATTTCCAAAATCGAAAAATTTTTTTGATGCCGAAACTCTTAAAACTGCATGAAACATCGAAATTTAGTGTCATCTTAAAAAAAAAAATTTTTGAAAAAATCAACTTTCTGGGATTTTCATATTTTTTCTAAGTCCCAAAAAGTCGACTTTTTAATAAAAAATTTTTTTCGAGATGACACTAAATCTCGACGTTTCATACAATTCTGAGCCTTTTGACATCAAATTTTTTTTTCGATTTCGAAAATTTCATGTACTCCCCCCTATGGTGATTTTTCAAGATATATGAAAATTCCACTGAGTGGACTAAGAAGGCTTTTTTTATTTAGATTAGCATCACTGTTCTCATACAAATAGGCAACGCAAATGTCAAGCACTAGTTTGGGAAAATGATGCTGACTGTGTGACATAAACACTGAAGCATGCTTTTGTGAACTACTCGAATACTGGTGTCAAAATTAGTATCCAAAATTATTTAATAAAAGTATGAAACATATTTTCATGAGACTGTTATGAAAGAAGAGAAAGGCATTATCACACCACTAGGTGGATTAAGAAGGGTTTTTTTGGTTTCAGTTGATGTTTCAACAGCAGTTGTTCTTTTATTGTTTACATTTCAATAGATTTACATATTGAGTACACATTTACTTGTGAGTCAAAGTGCTTGTGCCTTTGCAGTCTGTTACATAAGAGCATGGTCACTGTTGTGAGAAAATGAAAAGACTTAATATGAAAAAACTTTTGAATATTGTTTTATTAGATCAAAAACTTGCATGCAAATACATCAATAGCAAGTCCATTCCCCTTCAGCATTAATAATGGCTTGACACCTTCGAGGCATACTTTGAGCGAGGTTTTGCGCATTTTCTTTTGAAAATGACCTCCAAACTAGTGAATTTGGCGAACGAGCTGTTTCAAATTGTGTGGTCGATTTTTCCCAAGCTTCATCTTCATTTTAGCCCATACGCTCTCAATTGGATTGGCATCGGGCGACTGAGATGGCCAATCCACGGTTACGACACCATTTTACTCCTTTGCCCATTCAAGACGTTTTTGCACATGTTTTTCACTCAACATCGGTTATTGCAAAGTACTTCAAAATTTCGAATTATTTGCGATCAAATGCCTGCGAACAGTTCCGTACGATATATTTAAACTTGTTTTGGTCAATTTTGAAGCACCTTCGCGTAAAGCTAATGTCGGATTTTTCAAAAATAGGTCACAAATCACTTTTTCGTCTTTTTCCGAAAATACACCGACAGAGCCGCGATTTGGAAAGTCGTCGACATTTTTCAACTCTTTAAAACGATTCACCTTTTACACCCACACTGTTTCGACTTTATCATGTACTTCACCGCGGCCGTCTTTTTGGGACCTTTCGGGTGCGAGCACAAAAAAACTGTTTCGAAGCCAATACGTTGATTTTGAAGAATTCTGTGAAAAGGCAAGCTATTTGTGAGTGTGAAAATTTCGTATCAGTATACGATGATGATGATAGGATGCTTACGTTCGGGAATGCTTGCAGCGACGCCTTTTCCCCTCAATCCGAAAACATCATAATCCAGTACACTGAGGTCTTTTTTTATGCGGTTTATTTTTCTGTGACTTTTTCATGCGAATTTTCAGAGTTATGCGGTTTTTTTATGCGAATTTTCAGAGTTATGTGGTTTCCCTTCTGCGGTTTTTTTATGCGGTTTTCTTTTATGCGTAAACGTAAACTCGCATAAAAAAAACTTCAGTGTACTGTTTTTACGGTGCATCACGCAAAGGAAACGGCTGCCTGGAGCAAAGCTAACGGAGTCGAATTCGTACCCAAGGAGATAAATCATTGAAACTGTCCCCAGGCAAGACCAATTTTTTTTGCTCTAACAAAGGCACATTAATTTAAAAAAAATATCCAAAATCGTTGACATACAGTCTGTGCTGTAGCTAATAAAACCGTAAGATTAAAAGTCCGATCATTGGCGTACAATTAAAAGAATCTCGGAAATATCTCGTCACACCGGAGTACAATATAATAGAGAATAGAACAATAAAACGTAAATTTGATTCGCTCAAAAAAGCTAGAATTATTATTTTCAAAACGAAGTAAACACTCGCAAAATATACATACATATTCTAAGCTAAGAGTTCCGTTGCCACAACCCACGCACGATCTGTTTGAAAACAAGAACTGGTGTGGTGAATTGCGATTCAGTACCGAAGCTTTGTTTTGATTCTCATTTCCGACCCACACGCACTTTGACTAGGCTTAGTTTTCTGATCTACAATATAAGAATCAAGCTAAGCAGAGAGAAACTGACACGAATAGATATCTATGTACATTATTATGGATAAATAAGCATTCGATTCACAGTCACATTTGAGCCCAAATCCTGGTATATACAATAATTGTCCTCTATCTTCTAATGCTCTTTTCCATTACTGTGAGACGTTCCTACTACCCTATCCTTCATACTCACTACGTCCGTTGGTGGGCTTGCTGATCAGCATTCATAAAGCGTAACCAAATCGTGTTCGCACGATCTGACGTTTCTGATCGTGCAAACTTCGATTGGAAGAGATGTTTTTCTGTGTTATTTTGTTATTAAAATTTGTCGAACGCAACAAAAATTAATAGCACATGCCGGACGTTGTTTCGGTTCCAAGATGTATCAGGGAGACTACAGAAAAAAACATACATCGTTATTGTGCAAACATTTCTATTTCGATGCATCGAAACACTCTGAGCGTGCGAAGACTAGAAACGAATACCACTTCAAAGCAACGAACACGTACTGCATGTCAAGAAGGCAACCGACTGGATGCAGAGTTCAAACATTAGCACTTCATAAGACGAACTCAAATGAAAAAAAATATCTTGGCAATCCGCACATTTGCGCTGAGCACCACTAAACGAATCCGCGCCCTCCGAATCAATAAAAACCTGTTTTAATCCTCATAGTAGTGTGATGATGCCTTTTTCATATATAATATTGTGGTATTCTATTCAAAATTTTGCTCTTCGATTTTTGAAAGAAACCAAGGCATTGTTTGTGCATTAACTATTATAACATAAAGAATGAAACAGTGCTTTACTCGCTTAGGCCATCCTTAAGAAAACGAAGTGGGTTCACTAATATATGCTCTTCCGGCACCGAAACCCGAGAGCCGCTATAATCGATGTCGGTTCGTACGGCCACCAACTAATAACTCTATTAGTTTTTATTCAAATTTTGTAGATTTTATACAATTTTGCCATCGTACTTTTTTGGTAGGACCATAAAACCTTTCATTTGACCCTGATTGCGAAAAACGGTTTTGAGTCCAGTTTACAACATTATTTACGGTTTTTGTTTCGCCAGTTTAAGTGACGGTGTACAATATTGGACACGCTTTACTTTATAAATACTGAACCGGAAGTCGGATAAAGAGCTTCCGGAACCGGAGATTGGGAACCAGGACAGCCGGAATCGGTTTGTTTAGTTCCCTACAGAGAATGGCTATCGATTTAAGTAGTTTTGAAACCAGTTTAGAAAATTGTTTACGCATTTTGTTTCGCCGGTTTAAGTGACGGTGTACAATATTTAACACACTTTACTCTATAACTCTTTCGTATGGGACCGTGAGCCCTTTCATTTAAATCTAAGTTTGTGGAAATCGGTCAAACCATCGCTGAGAAAAGTGAGTGAGATCCATTTGTGAATGCACGACCACTATTTCCGGTGCTTCCGGAACCGAAGACCGGGAGCCAGGATAGCCGGAATGGGTTTGTTTAGTTGCCTACTGATAATAACTATCGATTTGTGTAGTTTTGAGACCAGTTTGAAAATTTTTTTACTCTTTTTGTCTCGTCGGTTTAAGTGACGGTGTACAATATTGAACACACTTTACCCTATAACTCCGGAACCGGAAGTCGGATCCAGATGAAATTCGGGAGTTCCGTATGGGACCATGAGACCTTGAATCTAAGTTTGTCAAAATCGTGAGATTATTTAACACATACACACAGCCACAGACAGAGTCACACAAACACACACACACACACACACACACACACACACACACACACACACACACACTGAGACATTACCCAGCTCGATGAACTGAGTCGAATGGTATATGACACTTGTCCCTCCTTGCTAATTTTTACTAGGCGGTTTTTCAAGTGATTGCATAACCTTTCTTTATGAGAAAGGTAAAAATAATAATTTCCGAATTTGCTTACCATTAAGCGTAGAGCGAACAAAAGTTTCATCTTCATCAATTAGCCCACATCGTGCGGGTCTTTGGCCATCCTCGACTCGGACGGTAATTTCCCTCCCGAAAAGAGTACACTCTCGATACTAAAAGTAATTAACTCTCAATTTGAGTTGTTGGTGTTTTTTTTTAATGTCGTTCTCAGCAGGGTCGTCCAAGGGAGCATTGAATCGTGAATGGCGTTACTTAGCTAGCTTTTATTTTCACCAATTCTCGACTTCACATTCATTCTCACCAAAAAGTGCGTGAGTTTTCGAGAAATCAATAATAACCGAAACAAGTTTTCGTATTTCGACTTACTTCTTTTTCCGACGAATTTATTGTTTTGGAAGTGCAAATCATATGCATGTTTTGCGTACTTCCGAGTAATGGTGGGAAGATAGTCCAAACTCGAGAACGAAAGCTATTCGTTAATTGCAGTGATTGCGATCGATAATTTAACTTCCGAAAATGTATAAGTAATTATTATCTACTGTTTAGGTTCATAGCTTCACCTGATAGAGCTTCTGGGATGTGTTTTTTATGATATTACAACCGTTGTTTCAAACTCCAATCAAAGTAATGTCAGGGCACTACACTCAAATGTGCTATTTAACCTTTCTTTTCAACGCTATTTTTAGATTTTGCAGCCCACTGGGCGTATAGCGATTTCAATTTTATCCTTTTGGATCGTATTAAACTCGACCTATGGCCAGTCATCTATTTTTTCTTTTGGCTCGTTATCAATACCTTTTAGAAAGAAATCATAGCAATTCCGAAAAAAATCACCTTCAAATCTCTTGCCTATAATATATCTAAAACGCTGTGCTGGCTTACAGCCTTTCCCTAACAGAAACTGTGGTTCTTAAGTGTGAGTAAATGACAAAAAGCATCGCTCTGATTGATAACTTACATCAAAAGCGATACAGGAGAAGAATTCGAAGATATATGTGAATCTAAGCACCATCCAGCATAGTAAGGGTCGGATGCGCGAGAATTCGACCTTCGAACATTGTTTTGAGGCCTGTAAACAAATAATAATTGCTATTTGACCATGGTTGTCATTATCGTTTGTATGATAATTTTAAGATGTCAGATTTTGATTTTCGGTTTTCAAAAACGATTAAGTGGGCCTTTTCTCAGTTTCCGGTATAATTACCGGCCGGATCATCGTTCAGCATCTTCAGTGCCAGTGCAATCGCTCAGCATACCATCAACAAATGGTTATTTCTTAATCTAGCATATTCCCCGTAGCACTTCTCTAGTTAGTTTCAAGACTTTTAGAAATTTTCGAACTGATTATTTTGAGAACAACAACACTAATGTTCATGGAAAATGATACGAAAATTATGTTTGAATCCACATTCGTTTACTAGTCCCAGGTATTGTTGTTCCACGTGTTGAACCAAGATGTGAGTTGAATCATAAAATTAGCATAGGAGCATGAAAATCATAATGTATACGAACCTATATTTTCAGAGAAGGAGAATATCGTCATTTTTCGAATGAAACAAAAGTTACCCAAGCATCATGTTAAGTCGCAGTACTGCATTTTTTTTCTGATTGTGCAATTTAAGTACCATTCTAGTAACTGTTGTGTTATGGAAAAAGCGCAATTTTTCAGTGTTGTGCAACGTATCTTTAAGTTCTTCCGTTATTATGAATATTTACTCATAACGATTATGCATCTGATACAAAAACTCATGCGTCGATCCCATCACAAAGCCAGTAAAAAAATCAGCGACAAAACAATTCTGAAACTAGTGAAAACTATTACGTAATTTGAACAAGAAATGGAATGACGTTTACAAAAAACATAACAATCATAATTTCTAATAAGTAAGTTTCACATTTGATTTTCAATACAACTGCTCTTAACACAAACATGGATCTTGTAAAATAATCTGCACATGAAAATGTTACAAATTGTAGAATGGATGTTTTGAGTTTTTGTAAAAGAAAAGTCGACAACTAACTGCATTTTTATGGTGAAACATGGTTTGAAACGCCAGAAATTTTCAAGCGCTTTTAAATTAACCAATTTCTGTGAACATAAAAGTCTATTATTGTTTATGAGGATCATCGGAATGGTGTAAAAATACGTAGGGTAACGGCTCCCTATTTCATCTGAGCTCCTATTTCCATCTCATCCCGTCACCTTATTACTTTGAACATGAATAATATTTTACAACCTACCTGAACCAAACTGTGAAATGTTTTAAAATGATTATAAAAGCTATTGCCTCACTTTCCCATAGAAAGAAATGGTTTAAAATTCCTCGGTGATCGTTTTTTTTCATTTAAAATAAACTCACTTTTCAATTTAGGACACATTTTCGTCTCAAGATTTACAGTTCGTCATGTTTCTGATTATCTACTAATCGATTCGTCTCAAAACATGATCACTATTTCACACAATTACACTACCATTGAATACTGGATGACTTCATAATTAGTAATGTTCACTTGTCACTTGTTCAGTTAACGATTAAAAACTTTAAAAATTACCCTTCTTAAAAAATATGAGATGAAAGATTTTCACTTAGTTCACTTGATTGCGCTTTGTTTTCATCTCATTGGGTTTCGCAAAGTTGCCAAGTTATTTCATAATGTTACACAACAAAAATTGTTTTTCTTCTTTAAATTATCATCAAAAATTATGTTTTTGGTATCCGTGACATTAGTTTAATTATATTATTGATATTAATATTTCAATAGAACTGTTTCGACTTCGAATATTACCAAAATATTACCATTGTGGCAAATCTAGTAGCACTGGTTTCATTCCGCTATACGTCAACATAACGCTGTGATGTGTGTGTGTTTTATCGGATGTGTACAGAGATGCCAAATATTTTCATAGAAAATATTTATTACTTTGCATAGAAAGTCTATATCTGCTCTATCTGTTTTCACTAATAAAATGGTGTTAATCATAATCAATTATCTGCATAAAAAATTTCCACTCACTTTTTATGAACCTGTACAAATATGTATTAAAATTTAGGAAATCTGTATAAAATCTGTACATTGATTTAAATCAATATGCGAACGCAAAAATTTATACAATACAGATCTGTATAAATGGCATCTCTGACTCTGCATTTTGTTTTAAGAAGGGCTAATGCCTAAATAGTAACAATTCCGTTTTTGGTTTTATTCAAAGTTCATCAAATTAACAAATTTTGATCAAACTAATGTTTTATTGAACCTGGAAAATTTCAAAATGAAATTTCTGGAATATTTTCCAATATGGCATCAATGGTAGCAGTGAGTTGAATAGAAAATGGTTCACGCAACGTAGTGACTTATATTATCTAAAGAACAGGAAACAGAAATATTAACATGTTAATATTTGTTGTTGTTTTGTTGCTCAAGCGGTAATATATAACTATGAATGTAACTGTGAGATTAAACTGGATACAAGTAATCTGATTTATTGTTTTTCATTACGTATGTAATGCTGTGTTTCTGCAACTTTTATGATAATATTCTCATGTCTGCAAGTTTTTGTTTATTTCAAACAGATAAATCTTACACAACGTTTTTGCAAGTTTTGAATCTCATATCATTGTTTTATGGTCTTTTATTTTGAAATTTTAGACCTTTAGTCCTGGCACTTGCGGAACCGGAATTCGTAGACGAAACCAGTTCGATTGATCATTTTAGAACAATTTACAAATTCGTGAGCTTTGAGCTTAGTTTCGAAATTTATTTTAAGTATCGTCTCTTCAAATGACGGATAAAGTTCTTACGTTTCAAGATCCTACTTTACAGAACTGGTAATGAAGGTCATTGATTCTATCCATCAGTTCCACATTTGCCGTTTTCGGTAGACGACTACTATTTAATGACCGATTTTCACAAACTTAGAATCAAATGAAAAGTTTGTGGTCCCATACAAAATTCCTGAATATTATTTGGCTCCGACTTCCAGTTCCGGAATTATGGGGTAAAATGTGCAAAAAATTGTGAAAATATGTATACCAACTATATAAAAATATGTTTTCTAATTTTTCTAATAGATGGCGCGACCGATTTTCACAAACTTAGGTTCAAATGAAAGGTCCTACGGTCCCATACGGAATTCCTGAATTTCATCCGGATCCAACTGCCGGATCCGAACATATATTGTAGAATGTGTTAGAAACATCACTGAAAAGTTTTCTAAATCGACCTCAAATTTTCTAAAATTGATAATTTTTATCAGTAGACGGTCAAACAAACCGATTTCGATTATTCCTTTAAGAATCGAAGAAAATTATTTTGAAGAATACCACAGTACTATTTATGATAGTATGATTGATATGAGAAAGGCATCATTACACCACTTGGTGGAATAAAACAGGTTTTTTTAATAATTATTTATTGGAATATGAGTTAAAAATTAAATTATTAAGATTCAAATTGGGTGTTCAGCCACAAGTGGTGACTTTTCAGTCCTATTATATACATGATTTGGTTATTCCCATGAAGACATCATTTGCTTCCGCAATTCTGTGTTTTTTTTTGTGTAGGGAAAATTGCAAACCTACTTGTATTGTGTAATGGAGAAAAAGAATTCATATACTAACTTACTAACTAATACAGAGAGTGAATCAATTCAATTGAATATTGTATCGATTTTTGTCGGAATGTTGCTTATAATATTTTGTTACATTACATCTAATGGTTCCATATATGAACGGCTGAAAGTAAAAATCGGATAAGTGCAACTTAGTTTGGAAAACCCGTTTAAGTATTTTTGAATGCAAAAATCGGAAAAAAACACACGACCACCCCTGGTTGCTACTCCGTTACTGATCTGGATTAGCTGCAATTGTACAGGGAGTTTCTAGATGATCCGACCTGGGACTGGTAAATCATCCTTCAATGTACATCTTCTGGTAATCCCAGAATTCATTGATCAGTACCGGCACCGGCCAGGCCCGAACGTAGATCGTCTAAGGAATGGGAAGGGTTGTTAGTCCAACACTTGTTGTTACTAGAGGCCGTATATACTACTGCGCACTCCACAAGTGTCACGGGAGAAGGATATTTGTTAGTAAAAATTTCAGTATTGGTAGTATTCGCGCGCGACTCAGTATGTTCCGGTTTCAAGATGCTCGGATGCATCACTAAACTCACTAACTTCCCGAGTGAACGTTTCAAATATCCTATATTGAAGTCCCGGGAAGTCTTGATTCACAGCTCTTATTCGAGGAAACTAAAGAAAAATTTGCAATACTATCGCGTAAAGAATAAAAACTTCCCTAATTCCCATCCCCAAATTAAAAAAGTGAATGGGATTTAGACAAAATTATTTATTAAAATTATTAATTGGTTATATTGGTTGATCTGGGCAGCCGGCTACCGAGAAAAATATTAATTTATTGCTTGAAATATTAATATCAAGTGTTTTTTATTATGTATTTTATTATGTTTTTTATTATGTGTATACCGATATATGTTATCTCTGTTATTAACTTTGTAATATCAACAAATTTGCGCAATAGTTGATTTTTAACTTTCAATTTATAATCCTGAAAGACAATCAATAACATGGAAGAAGAAAACATTCCAAATAAAACTTTTCTTCGAAGCTAGATGGAAATTGATAGGTTGAATGAAGAGATAATTTAGTAAAACAGAGTAATCAGAAGTGAAATGTTGAAAATATCTGATAACTGAAAGGAAAAAGAAACTCCTGCAATTGTCGCCTTTTACGACATGGAAGCAGGAACCCAGTGGATCTATTCTTGGTTCATTTTTTTTCGCCGGATTCCACACGGCATCTAGGCTGGTACTGTCCGGAGCGAGCTAATAGGTACTATCAATCTCCTAGTGGACCCCAGCCCCTACAAAAATCGGATAAAAACATTGAGAGGAAAAACCGGACATGGATTTTGCAATGCAAGAATCGAACGCAGCTTGAGGATGGGAATTACTTTCCATCTTTTAGGAAATCATCATAACCAGGAGCGTTCATGTTTTTAAGTTTCGTAATAATTGACTTAATTTCATCAAAATTCATCTCAGTAATGTCATTTTGTAACAACACTTGAGTTGAAATATGATCATATTTCAATGAGACTTCATTTTCATTAGGACTCCCAATGTTCAAATCAAAATTGTGGACACTCTCGAACTGCTGAGTAAGTTTTTGAGCGTTTTCGCCATTTGTAAGAAGTATTTGATTTCCTTCCTTGAGAGCAGTAATTGGTTCCTGAGGTTTACTAGGAACCTAAGAAAGTTTCCAGAAAGGTTTGGAATATGGTTTAATTTGTTCAACTTCTTTTCGAAATTTTCATTTCGACAAAGAGTAAATCTATGTTTAATTTCTTTGCGTAAATCCTTAACTTTGTTTTTCATAGCAGGATCACGAGAGCGTTGACATTATCGTCGACGAACATTTTTCAACCGAATGAGCAGTTGAAGATTGTCATCGATGGTAGGAGAATTTAATTTAGTTTCAGCTTTGGGAACTGAAAGATTTCGATTTCGAATGCGATTTACCACAATTCAAACACCGTAAATCGATATGACATTTTTTGATTCCATGGCCGAAGCCTTGGCAACGACGACATTGCGTTAAGTTTGCAATACCATTATGCCGTTTCTAATGTTCCCAATGAATTTTAATTTTCTAATGTCGTTTTCGTTTTTAAATTGCACTACACCGGTGTAGCAAAAGCTGCACCTAAACCGTTCGTTTTTACCAATTGCACTAAACCAGTGCTACACTTCTTCTGCACCGATACCTCTGGTGTAGCACTCATCCAAAGTTTGGTCTAGCTCTGTGCAATGGAATTGTTAATTGTAGTCAATGTTTACTGCTTATGTTTTCGTCATTTTTGTTCGTTTATTCATGCCTCAGTGTAGCACTGCACCGGTGTAGTGCAAATTAAAAACGAAAACGCCATGTAGCTTTCAAATTGTTTACATCACTTCGATTGAAGTGTATTAGGTAAAGTTCATGGGAAATTCCAGAGCGTGGTTTAGAAGTACCATTCGCTCAAAAACCAAGCAATTCTTTTAGTTAATTTTTAATTTCATCAGTACTTTGATCATTTGATAAGCCTTTCAAGACAACCTTGAAGGATCTGTCTGATTTTATATCATATGAATAAAATTTATGAAGTTTCTCGGACAAATATCGAATAAGATGTTCGTAATCTTCGAATACACCAACCAACACTCGACATTCTACTATTCGTCCGATTTGAAATGAGACTTTTAATTCCGGGAGAAAAGTAGAAATCCTTCCGTTGTCTTTTATTTTTACATTCTATAAGATTCTCTAAGATCGTCAATATTGCTTGTAAAATTTTGAATATCAAATTGAAATTTCTCCCGTATTCTGTTATTTTTAACCTTAGGTTTTTGCCTTTCCGGTTGGGCGCAGGTATTTTTGGAAGAATATAAATTAACTAGGCTAAATTAGTCTTCGAATAGACTCCTAGTTTGTTTAGGTCTTGATAAAGTCTGATTTTGTGATAGTCTTAATAAATTCTTAGTGTTGAAAAAGATTGATTATATTAGAATGTCTTCAAAAAGACTGTTAGTGATTCAGGTAGCCTTGTAAAAGACTGAAACCTTGAATCAATGAAACTCTAGGTAGCGTGCGGTGCGAACGACTGTTCAACACCGACGGAATTATAAATACTTATGAATCAAAAACTGAGGACATCATGATTCCCTTACCTTTCTTTTCTTTTCTCGAAAACAAGCCTAGATACAGTTACTTGATTACTCATACTACACAAAATTATCGCTCGCATTCAGACCCAATCGGAGCAGTCAATGCCTACGTGAACGGAAAAGTCGAAGGTTCAATTGGAAAAGTGTTATCACACCGTCTAGCAAACTGCTGGAGGTTGAAGGCCACCAACACTGCGATTTGAACTGTTTCGCTTTTCAAAGTTGAATTTAAACGCCATAAAATACTCTTGTAGTAAACATGGCTACTGTTCGATGGTCTGCTTCGTTGATTTTCCCATCGGCTAGTAAAATTGCACCTAGCAACAGTCGGTTTATCTGTGCTGTGAAGCGTTCAGACTATGTTGAATGTTTTTTTTCGGTGGGGCATACGCTTCTAATTTTTGTGAATCTACAATAACTGAACGCATCATTGCATTACTGTAGCCCCTGCTGGTGATGTAGATTGTGGCAGACAGCTTAGAGCATCCCGCAGTCATACCGGCTGTAAGCGCAAGCGAACCGGCGAAACAGCCTTAAACGCTTCGCTAGCTGCGACAAAGCACCGGCCGGCCGGTCTGAAACTTCTCTAGCTTCGCCCCGAACACGCATAAACAGCGAGTTTTTCACGGTAACATTGCTAGTGGCAATTGACGTATAAATGAGCTTAACGAAAAAAGGTCTTACTCATAGGGGGGTTTCTTGGACAAATAATATCGTTATCGTTACGTTATGTTAAAATTTGTAATGTTCTAGGTGGTAGAAAAGAATGGGTAATAATGGGCAGTCCCTCGAAGTATTCATCCCTGAATTGGTTCATATGCAATTGCAATGAGACCTTGCTCTTCACTATGTAGCAAACAGCTGGTCATTGGCTGCACTCTCGTTGCCCCTTATTCAGTTGTATGAAATCGTCCACGGTTTTCAGTAGTGGACGGGTTAATTCTAGCAGTGTTTCTCAAACGAAAGAGATTTGTGTCAATGACAGTTCAAATATGCCGAATCTTTCATTTTTATATTTTCCGGAAATTATGGGAAACTAAATCCTAATCGGTGTTTAACCAATTTTATTAATTGTTGTGGTGAACCAAATTTTTGAATGCTCAACAGCTATCTTTGTACATGGGCAGATCTTCGATTCCACACAGAAATAAATTATGAATTTTACAGGTGACATAATTCTTCAAACAATAGAGCTCATAACTACTGAACTTCTCAAATAACACATTATTATATTCGTGCAGAAATTTACCGGCTCCGAGTGTAATTCGCACTCGGCTAGCAAGTGATACTGTATGAATTTATATGCACGATTTACCAGCCAAGAAGATATGTGCTTCTGTGGCTCAGTCGACTAACTGGTGTGCTTTGTGATCTAATGTTTTTCGGTTCAAGTCTCGTTGTTGATGTCGATCTTTTGATTTTTATTCCTTTCGTTTCAAAGCCATGTAATTTTCAAATCACACAATTTCACATGTTCTTGAATATAAATCTGTGTGAAATATGACGCTCCATTTATGTGCATCTGATAAGATGTGAAATCACAAGAATTTTTTGAACTGTGTAGTTATTTTTTCCGAAATACCATTAAAAGCTTGATTTATTATATTTATACACAAATAAAATATTGAGTTGCATTGAGTTGTCACGATGGCTTTGGTGGATTGCACAATAATATCATCATGTTGTCGACTGGTTGGCGACTAAGAGTTGGTAAAAAATAGTAGTGGGAATTGATATAATTTCAACTCAAACTGAATATCGCAAATGCATGATAGCCACCATTATCGGCCGCCCCTAACTCCAACTTTACTTTCTCACATATGATTGAATAGATTTTCACTAACTTAAATTCAATATATTCAAATTCGGGGTATATCTGCTGTAATTTATAGGAGAAAAGGGAATAATATGAGAAAGGCAGCATTACAAAGCTTTATTTATACATGGATAATATATACCATTTGAGGAAATTTATGTCTTTTGTTAGATGATTTTCTAAGTTTACATTCTAATGCATTCTGCAGTTTCTAAAATCTCTGGGATCATTATTCCATTTAGAACAAAAATATCAAAAATTGAAAATACCTTCAGATGTATTTATTCAAAACATTGCTTAATTGTTTGCTAAATAAAATATCTTTTGTGATGTCAATTGTCTGTCAGTAAGTGAACCGATAAACACAATTTCAAATTATTAATCAAATGTCATCAAGCGCACAATTTTTTCTGCTTTTTACCGATAAGAACTTTATCGCGAATATCTCTTGATGTACTTAACCCAACAACATAATGTTTTCTATAAGCTATCAGGAATATAATAAGGAATTTGTGATTAAATTTCTACCAGAGTGGGATAACCATAAATAACTGAAAAACAAAGTCTTCTAAAACTTTTCGAAATAATAAGGAAAATTCATCACGCTTGCGTGCCATTTTGCACAACCGGACAACGGTTTTGAGGTAGTCGGGCACATATCAGGTCTGATTATCTACTGGACGAGTGGTCCCTCTGACTACCAGATATTAATCCCGTATAGCCTGTTGATAGTTTCTTTCACTGAAATGTTCAAATCCGAAATGAAATAATCGACATCAAAATTCTGTAAGTTGCTTTTTAGAACCATAATTGTACAAGGTGAGATGAAAAAACTGCAACCAACTTCAGACTGCTGTCATTTCTAAACCGCTCGTCCCACAGCTGTCAGATTTATTCTAGTGACAGCTCATTATATTATTTACAAGCGCACAAAAGCATTTTGGTGGGAATTTTTCAGAAAAAAAGTTATTTGTGATGGAATTCAAGTGTGATAGTGTGATTGCTTTGCATTTGGCTGGAAAACCACAAGTGGCTATCGTTAGAGCCCTCCAGCATTTAAAAGTGAATAAATCTTTTGTGTCTCGTACCATCGCTCGTTACCGTGATACTGGTAGCGTAGCCCGACGTCAAGGAAGTGGACGAAAAAAAACAGCAACATCGGCAGAAATGGTTCGAAAAGTGAAGAAGCGAATTGAACGAAATCCGCGTCGCAGTGGCCGAAAAATGGCTCGTGAGCTGAACATATCGCAATATGCCATTCGGCAAATATTGAAAAATGAGCTTGGACTAAAGCCATTGAAGTTCCAAAAAGTGCAAGATCTTACTGATGCGCAAAAAAAGTTAGACTCGAAAAAGCTAAAGAGTTGCTTCGCTTGGCCGAAAGTGGTGAACTGCCGAATTTGGTTTTCTCCGATGAGAAACCATTCGTTATCCAGCAGTTTGTAAACAAACAAAATGATCGTGTTTACTTGCCAGAGAGGTCAGCTGAAAATTTGCAACTTCGGTTGGCCACCAGAACTCAAAAGCCGGCCATGGTGATGGTGTGGGCCGCCATAACAGCCGATGGTCGCTCGCCGCTCGTATTCATCGACCGTGGGGTCAAAATAAATGCGCAAATCTATCGCGAAAATATTTTGGAGGGAGTTCCGAAGCCCTGGGCACGCAAACATTTCGGCCGCAGACCTTGGACATTCCAACAGGACTCAGCACCATCGCACTCAGCACGCGCCACCCAAGAATGGTTAAGAAATGAGGTTCCTCGCTTCATTTCCACCGCACAATGGCCACCAAAATCTCCGGATGCCAATCCGTTGGACTATTGTGCCTGGGGTATTTTGGAAAGCAAGGTTGGCACTAAAAAATACCAAAGTGTCGATCATCTCAAGCAAGCGCTTCGCCGAGAATGGGACAAAATACCGCAGAGCCACTTTCGGGCAGCGTGTGATGGTTTCATTGGCCGTTTGAAGGCCATAGTTCGTGCCAAAGGTGGCCAATTCGAACAAATCTAAACCGATTCTCAAATTTGATGTTATTTCCGACATTTTTTGCTTTCATTCAATAAAATTTAAAAAAAAAATGAAAAAATTATGGCGTTTTACTTTGTTGCAGTTTTTTCATCTCACCTTGTATACCTAAAGAATTATGCAAAATTTTGCTTTACTATACGGTATACGGCCCATTTTCCAACCAGTTGTAGTTTGCAGTAGAACTTTCTGCTGATTTGCTATATAAAACGCATATCACCGACTCAGAAGCCATTCATTTGGCTGTCGTTGTCAACGTGTTGATTATGGCGCGATCGAGGCATCTCTCAGCAAAATACGAAGCATGCTACCGCAAGCGGAAGAAGCAGGAAACTCCAACGGAACACATATCAGTATTGCACCCACAGACAACAAATAGATGTTGGAAGTCAACGGTATCCATCGAAACTCGAACTCTCTATCACGAACGCCTTCATAATAGTTTCTTTTCAGAAGCACCATTATTTTATCATGAAGAACTATACTGGTTATTTCATGATATTTAATTGTGTGTCAAAATGTTTAATGAAACTAATCTGTACTTTAGTTTAGGTGTATCGTTTCAAATTCTAGTAGTGGAAAATAGGAATGGGCTTGCTTTTCTCACACAATCGATCAACTAGTATAAAGAAAGAGTGTCAGTTTTATTCGTATTCACGACATCCAGTTATGTCTCTGGCATTACACACCCGTACTTTTGTTTCTTCATTTTTTGCAGTGATATTTTTCGCAATTCCATCGAATATCCGCTGCAGGTCGAATAATCAGTGATTCGACAAGTGAGATTACTATTGGTTCAATTGCCTTGTTAGTTTTACCAAAGTTCTCAAACTCGCACTATTCATGAACCCATCCGAAACAACCAGAAGTTTTGATGAAAGAATATTCTTCTCCAGCGCACGTCAATGTTCTATGGTTATGTTACTAATGTTTTTGTCGTAGTAGTCTCTTTGGCAACAGAGTATTTGCGAATCGTTCATCCATTTTCAGTACTACAGACATGATGGGCTTGGTGATGATGACAACGATGATACAGGCGATGCGGATGATGCAGATGGGAAATCCGCCGGAACGCCGTACCGCAAACAGAATAGCATCTTGTGTGTATGTGAGTGCATATAGTTGGTTGGCATTATTTATGCTAAAAGTCTTGCGAGATAGCTACTGTTCTGACATCGTTTGCGGGCTTGCAGAATAAGAAAGATGTTTCAAAAACAACAACACCAAGTGCACCGATACTGATGACGAATGCACCGACCCCCTGCGCACGGGTCTGTAATAAACTAAGAATTGTGATCGTGATTACCGACTGAAACAGATATGGGTTTGTTGGAATTTAGTTCCAGCTGTATCGTTTTGATCTTGACTTTACCATAGAGTTTAGCTGTGTTCGGTTTTACGAATTAATTGGCCAGTGAGGTGAAAGTGTGGCAAAGTTTGAATTTCCGCTGACGGAAGCCTACTGTGTAAACCCTCCGTCTGACTGATGAGTCCAGCCAGACCTTTTTCGTTTTGTAACATCAATTTTATATATTAATAATTTATCTACCGACCTGAGGTTTCAGGTAGCTTCCTAAAATTTTAATAGCTATCAATCTATGTAATTTGCAATATAGACAGTGTCCTTAAAAGGACGCAAAACGGCTGGTTTGAAACATTACCTTCGGTCTGACTAATGTTATCTGGCTGGAACCTATGCATTTTGTATAGAAAGACTTGTGATATAATATATGTTTAGATAGAAAGACATATGATATAATATATATTAGTTAGTTCCTGGACTTTTTGAACGTTGTTTTTGTACGGCAGTATCGAACCGCACAGAGTGTAAGTCGATTCGATACTGAATCTTGTTTTATATGAGCGATTTTCCTAAATGCGAACGCTCTCATTCAAGAGCAGAAATCTTATAGAAACCGCGAGCTTATGTATACAAAACTGTCGTATCTGTTGGAGGAAATCATGAAAATGGTTTGAGAAACTAGTAAAATTACTAATTGAAGATTCGATCATCACTCATCTGTGTTATCGAATACCAGTTAAATATGTAGATGTTCAAAACCTGACCGCTGTTTGTACGGTTTTATTTCCTGTATTTTGAATTTGCACCCCCGTATAAAAAACTCATCTACTCATCAAGCCCGTTTCGAAAATACCCATATTGTAAGGGTTTTCAAGGAATATCAATACCGGAAGTCGCCATCTTGGAATTCAGAACCACCTCAAATATCATTTTTCGACATGTGCTCATCAAACCCGTTTCGAAAATACCCATATTGTAAGGGGTTTCAAGGAATATCAATAAACCGGAAGTCGCCATCTTGGAATTCAGAACCACCTCAAATATCGTTTTTCGACATGTACTCATCAAACCCGTTCCGAAAATACCCATATTGTAAGGGTTTTCAAGGAATATCAATAAACCGAAAGCCGCCATCTTGGAATTCAGAACCACATCAAATATCATTTTCCGACACCTATTCATCAAACCCGTTCCTATATTGTACTATTTCCATGGAATATAAATGAGCCGGAAACGATTTTCATTGTATGCAAAAACCTCTTTTTACGAAGTATTTTAAACGTAAAAAACGTGATTAATCCACCTAGCAGTGAGATGATACCTTTTTTATCAAAATGCGCGTGTTTTTTTTGGATGAATATTCTTCGGTGTTTAAGTTTTCATTACATTATTTTAATGACCGTCGTTTTAAGCGACAATTTGAGATTTTAATCACTCATTACTCTGTAATGTCGAAACTGCAGATACAATCGAATTTAAATCTAGAAGTGTGATAATCGATTAAACATGCCATGATATGTAAGTTCCACTTTAGAGTTTACGGTAATTTAAGGTACTTCCAGACCCGGTATTCAGGAACCAGCATAACCCAAACCGATTCGTATGGCCATATGACGAATAAATTACAGTTTTGAGTACAACTTTGAAGCTTAATTGGATAAAATTAATTAATTTTTGTATGTATGTATAAAACTAATTAATTTTGTATATAAGTTTAATTCAATTTGAATTTTTGTTTCTGAAATTTGATTAGGCTTTTTTGAGAAAACGATTGAGCTTTGGGAAACGATTTTATACTGGAACCGGAATTCTAAAATCGGTATGGCCGAAGTCAGATAAATTCACCAGAATAGCTGTATATTTTACATTTGTTTCAAAATATTTGAAAGTCAGTGAAGACATCTTTAAGAAATCATAGCACGAATTAAATTTTTAGGTGCCTTCTGAATCGACAACTGAATACCACTAAAACTGAAAAAAGTTAATTTTTTTTATCGACTATCCAAATCTGCTAACCCGATAAATCTGATTAATTTATGTGGAATAGACCTTTTTATACTAATCACCCTGTATCCCCGAAACCGGAAGTTGGATCTGACTGAAGAGCAAGATGTTTCAAAGAATCTTGAAACTTTTCGTTTACATCTTAGATGATTCTTAGATTTCATTTGAATCTTAGATCGGTTCAGCCATCTACGAGAAGAATGAGTTACACAATTTTGATTTCGTTTCATATATCATCCTGTAGTTCCGGAACCAGAGGTCGGAACCAAACATAATTCAGGAACTTTGTTTGGGAGCATACGAATTTTCGTATGAATCAGAATTTGTAGAAAAGAAATTTTCAGAGAAAATTGAGTGAAATTATTTGTCACACACGCATTTGCTGATCTCGACGAGCTGATTCGAATGGTATATGGCTGTTATTTTCTTCCAGCATTTATTTTTGTAAGTCGTTTAAATCAATATAATTATGGAATTGCTTTCAACTCGAAAATTCGTCTGGTTTACATATGTCATATTCGAACGATTATGTTGCCAAAAACGAACCGTGCTAAAATCGGTCCGAGGCAAAATATCATGTTGTACACAGTCTTTTGGGTACTTAAAACCAAATGTATGTGACAGTATACAAAATCGTGTTTTATGTTGTTCCCAAGCATTGCTTTGTCATACAGCGCTCAAAACTCCTACTCCTGGAATAGGGGGAAAAGTCGTTTAAACAAAAATTTCGATATCTCCGTTAAAAATGGACGGATTTTAACAATCTATGGCTTGTTGAATAGGTATTATCGTGCGGAATCTAAGTCTGAAAACATATTCTGTTTTCAAGGTCAATTGTGACAGATACTGTCAAAAAACTAAAAATTTTGACATAAAACTTCGTATAACTCAAAAAGTAAACATCCTATCTCAAAACCATTCAATAGCGTTTTGGGTGACTGGGAGACCTTTCATTTGCGACTAGTTTGATCAAAATCGGTCCAGCCATCTCTGAGATCTCGACCTCTTAGTTGACAACACACATACAGACACACACACACATACACACACACACACACAGACATTTGCTCAGTTCGTCGAGCTGAATCGATTGGTATATGTCATTCGGCCCTTCGGGCCTCGGAAAAATTTTCGAAAGTTTGAGCGAATTCTATACCTATTTTTTATATATATAAAAAAAGGTAAAAAATTACGTTATTTGGGATTTTTGTCGTAAAAAGAGTTACGTAAAAAGAGGTAACGTAAAAAACGTAAACGGAGGTTTGGGTGTACATGGAAGTTTTAATCCGCTATGCTGACGGTTTTTCTGTATTCATTTTTGTTTCTCCGCACTCTCGTTAGAAGGAAGCGGCTCAGTGAGCAAAGCAGAAAAGCAGTGTAAACTAATGCTTTGATTTCCAACCGAGATGGTGGCACGAATTTGTAGAGGTTATATACAAACCGCTACGTTTTTGCCTTTCTCTATAGTTAGATTTTTTTTTCATAACTACGTTTGTTTCATGAGGATTCTTAGTGTCAGTAGGACCGTAGTACTAGCTACAGACAGACTACAGACTACAGATTACTAAATAAATTATTCATTCAATAAAAAAATCATCAAAAATCATCATGGATTTTGTTCCCGCTAGAGTCCCGCTTTGTTATGATTTTTGTTATTTTGACAGCTTACCAGCCAAAAATATTTCTAAATTTGGTACAAAATATTTCTGAAATAAATTACTCCAGTTGTTATAATTCTGTTATTACCATCTGATCGGGTTGTGTGGAACATTCACATATATTCTCATAAACACAACTTATGCATAGTTAAGCGGCAATAGTAAAATGATTCTATCACAATTATCCACTGCCCGTATAGAATCGGATCGCAAAACGAGAATGGGCGACCGTTTGTTGCTTCAGAACGAATCCCCACAGCAGCGTGCTAACCCGTGATGCACAGATGGATCATCGAGAGAAATTGTGTCCACTCTATGTTAAATGAACTATACCGGTTTTACCTTTTTTTATATATATATAAAATAGGTATAGAATTCGCTCAAACTTTCGAAAAATTTTCCGAGGCCCGGAGGGCCAAATGTCATATACCAATCGATTCAGCTCGACGAACTGAGCAAATGTCTGTGTGTGTGTGTGTGTATGTGTGTGTGTCTGTATGTGTGTTGTCAACTAAGAGGTCGAGATCTCAGAGATGGCTGGACCGATTTTGATCAAACTAGTCGCAAATTAAATGTCTCCCCGTCACCCAGAACGCTATTGAATGGTTTTGAGATCGGATGTTTACTTTTTGAGTTATACGAAGTTTTATGTCAAAATTTTCAGTTTTTTGACAGTATCTGTCACATTTGACCTTGAAAACAGAATATGTTTCCAGACTTAGATTTCGCACGGTAATACCTATCCAACAAGCCATAGATTGTTGAAATCCGTCCATTTTTAACGGAGATATCGATATTTTTGTATAAGCCTTATTCCAGTTGAAGGAATTTTGAGCGCTGTATGAAAAAGCAATGCTTGGGAGCAACATGAAACACGATTTTTCATACTGTTACATACATTTTTTTCTAATACCAAACAGACTGTGTACAGCATCCTTTTTTATGACAATTTGTCTCGGACCGATTTTAGCACGGTTCGTTTTTGGCAACACAATCGTTCGAATGTAACATATGTAAACCAGATGATGGCAGCATTTCCGAGTTGATAGCAATTCCATAATTATATTGTTTTAAGCTGATTACAGCAATAAATGCTGAAAAGCATAACACCCATATACCTTTCGAATCAGTTCGTCGAGATCAGCAAATGCGGGTGTGACAAATAATTTCACTCAATTTTCTCGGAGATGGCTAAACTAAAAACTCTACAAACTCAGATTCATATGAAAAATCGTATACTTCCAAACAAGGTTCCTGAATTACGTTTGGATCCGACTTCTGATTGCGGAACCACAGGATGATATGTGAAACGAAATTAAATTAATACAATTAATTTTTCTCGTAGATGGCTGAACCGATCTAAGATTCAAATGAAATCTAAGAATCATCTATGATTCAAATGAGAGGTCTTAAAATCCTATAAAACCTTTTACTTTTTAGTCAGATCCGACTTCTGGTTTAGAAAATGCAGGGTGATTAGTAGAAAAAAGTTCCATTTCACATAAATTAATCAGGTTTATCGGGTTTGCAGATTTGGATAGTCGATTACCAAATAAATTTATTTCAGTTTGAGCGGTATTCGTTTTTGGATTCGGAATGTACCCCCAAATTTAAATTCGCTCTACAATTTCTCAAAGATGTCTACACATTCCTCAGGTGAATTTAACTGATTTCGGCTACACCGATTTTAGAATTCCGGTTCCAGTATCGAATCGATTCTCAAAGCTCAATCATTTTCTCAAAAAAGACCAAATCGAACTTCAAAAACAAATATTACAGGACTCAAGGTCCCATACAAAATTGGTGAATTTTATCCGATTCTGGAATTACAGATGATGAGTTTATAAATTTCATGTAAATTGTTTGGTGTAATAATTTATGGCCATTCGAATCATTTTGGGCTATGCTAATTCCTGAATACCGGCTCTGGAAGTACCATAAATAATGACGAAAAACTTTAAAGTGGAACTTACTTCGACATCTCATGGAATGTTCAATCGATTGTCACACGCTAAGATTGAAATTCGATATGTTTTGCAGTTTCGGCATTACAGGGTAATGAGTGATTAAAATCTCAATTTGCCGTTTAAAACGACGATAATTAAAATAATGTCATGAGAACTAAAACACCTAAGAATATCCATGCAAAAACACATGCGTATTGATAAAAAAAAGGTATCATCTCACTGCTAGGTGGATTAATCACGTTTTTTGTTGCTGAAATGATATCCGTCTCTCTTTGATGAAACTGATTGAATCGTGTGAAGAATTGCTAGAGAGCGTTCTTTGATACGATAGAAGCCATTCTTGCTGAGAAGAATGTTCAAATTGGTAAGATCAAAGAACCTGAAATGTAAGCGTTGTCTCTCCAAGTCACTAAAATTTGCTTCGTACCTAAAAAAGTCCACTTTATTCGTGCTCTAAAGTATGTGTGGCATTTTTTGGCAACTCGAACGTATAGAACAAGTTCTGAGAAAACTTTGTCGGGGCTTAAAAACTGTACACATTTTCGCATTAATTTTTGGCGATGTTTCTTTTTTTTTGGATTAAAGTGAATGTGTGTCGAATGCCGTTGATTGTAGGTTAACTAATCAGTAAACTATTGGAGAGAAACATTAAACCACTTAGTCGTTTAACAATTCTGCTCTCCGAACACATAAACGCGAACAAATAATTTTTGGGCGACACGAAGTTCGACGGGTCAGCTAGTACACACACACACACACACACACACACACACAACATTTTATTAAAACTGTTTCTCTTTTTATGCTTGTGAGACATTTTTGTTAATAAAACTACTAATACCTCGCCGGAGCCATAAGAGAACTTGTTACCAATATTGTTTTCTGTTATAAACTTGCTATTACTTGACGATCGGAAACACAAGACCAGAATAAAACTGCTATAAAAAAATAATATAATTGAAATAGCTTCTGATGGCACAGCGTCGCCAAGTTTCACTTCTATACACAAAAATACAGTACAGAGTCGATAAGATTAGATCATGTGTTTACGAAAACAGCAGCGGCAGTAATAACAACAGAAGAAGATGAAACCCGATCCCGGCGGGGACACACGGTCTCTAGTTTACTTTAGAGTGACACAGTCTAGCTGTTCGCATTCAACATTATTGAAGTATTGTTAGTACTACGTTCGTTAGGCTTTCGTTTCGTTTACCTACAGCAAACCGACAACAACGGTCCCGAGTGAAATGGCCGATAAGGAGAACGCACTTTTCTTCCCATTCAAGTGTGCCGAGGCAGTGGAGACTGTTTGCTGATGAAGGCCCCGACCGAGCGGTTCCATGTCGTAATAGTCCCATATATGCGGGGTACAGTCTATACAGCACTCGCAGTACAGAGAGCCACTTTAAAAATAGAACTATACGATCACGAAGACTAGGACACTGATTAACTCTACGAAATGCAATGTCCAGATGTTGATGTGGCAAACTCATATATGTTGTAGATTTTGCTGTTTGGACGAAAAGCACTTGCGTGTGTTATACTTATAGCAGGTTTACCTGATGAGCAATTCTATGACGCCCAGCGGACAACGAAGGAGTGAGTTGATTCGATTCCAGGGACCCTCATGTTCATCCTATTTGACTTGATGTTCAATGTGTAGGTGAAACTTACTATAATACTCATCAGTTTCACCATATACCCGAAACCATCGATGCTGTTTTTTGGGATGTCCACTTCGGAAAACCCTCTTCTTTTAACTATATCACTAGTTGCCGTAACGGGAGTGTGAGTGGTCATAAAAATCACTAAGTCCAATGAGAAAATCCAAAAAAGGACGCACTACTAAGTGCTTCAAATGATTTCGATGCCTCTTCAATAAATCACATCTTATGTAATTTTCAGATTGATAAAGCCTATAAACACAGTCGACGCCAGAAGTGCTCATGCATTAAACGCTGTTTGGAGTTTAACTTTCCGAAAGTGACGCGACCACATTCTTATCTGCTAGGGATCTGTCGGATCTTTTCAAGTGACAATAAAAATCAGTTTGGCTCGACCCGGCGAACGACCAAAATTAGGTTAAAGCCGGGTATAAATAAACGATATAAAAAAAAAAAAAGTTTGGCTCGGACCGACAAAAAAAAAAAACACGTAAACAGAGCTGGCATGGATTGGATTTTATGATGCGGAGGTTTTAGTGACTTTTTAGTGAGTCTTTAGAAAAATAAACACTTTCGGAAATTCTATTTACTGTGGTGTTGGCTATAATAATTGGTGGACTCGGTGATGCAATTTCCAAATATTTAATGCTTATGCCGTAAAGTAGAAATACTCGGAGCTAATTGTACTGCTTTGTTGTGATCAACGTCTATCAATAATTAAAGAAAAAAAAATTATGGGCATGAATGTCATCGTTGAATCGTTATCCTAAATGGAGATTTTACATTACTGACTATTTGCTGAATCTTCAGTCGATCATCACTCACTATCTGCTAACACTTGTGTTATATAACAATTTACCTTCTTTGCATATGGATTTCGTTCATGGGTATGACACCCGTTTTCAGATGTTGCAAACATAAAAGTGCTTTGCTTACCTAAGGAACTTGTCCCCGAAAAAAAGGTTAATTGAAAAAGTAATTGAATCTGAAATGGAATACCGCTTGCGTTCATGAATTGCTATTTACTAAGACAGAGGCATGATTCGAGGCTGGCAGACTCACGTTGATCCATGGTTTGTGGTTGAAAAAGTTGTGTGCATTTCACACTCTACGGTCGTTGAGCGGAGATAATCGTTCTGTTGTTTACTTCACCTAAATTGCAACTTTTCTCGGTTTCTTGGAGCAGATTATATTGCTTTCGAATGAAGGGAAGATCGAGTGACGATAAAGTGAAAAAAAGAGGGAAAAATGTGTAGCTATTACCCCAATATACAGCTTGTGCTTCGGTTGACGGGCAAACAAGGCATTTCTCTGCCACTGCCTTCTGTCGTTTCTGTCTTAAAGTCAATATATTATATCATAAGATCGTTTCGATCGATACCAAGATTCGCTCATTAGGATATGAAAAAATTTCATGAAGCAAAATTGTTGATCTTGTTTACTTATTAAAAATAAAATCTTTATGTTATTAAGTTTACTTATTAAAAATTAAAAATTGATTTTTTCGAAACGTGCATTGAGAAACATTGGGGTATCAAATTGTGAAAGCTTCGTCTCTTTCAAGAGTCTGAGATGAAAGTTTCGTCTCTTACTGCATCTGAGATTTGAGGGATTCCCTGTTTCCTATCGTACGTGCTCTATATCACATGTTGCCATTAAAGAGGTTCGTATGATATTATCCTTGATAACTATGAGCTTTCTACCCGAACGAAAGAATAAAAAAATCGCCTAATTCACATAACAATTCTAAAAGTTAACATTATGCCTGTTTCAAGCGCTACCAGTTGAATTCATTCCGCGATTTGTTCGGATAGTTGCATGGTTTTCGATTGGATCAGTTTCGGAGTGGTGACTGCATCCTGAATTACATCAGAAAGTACCATAGAGTACGTACTATGGAGAGCTTAGTTTTTATTTTTCTTCGCGTCTTTACAATCAGCGATTCAAGTTGAATTGTTCAAGTTTGCACTAAGCATTTCAATTTCAACTGCACTGACGAGAAACGTAAAGAAAAAGCTTTGTTTAATCCACCTAGTGGTGTAATGATGCCTTTTTCATATTACTTATATTTTTGAACACATCACTAGAAGATTATCCCAAGATTTTTCTTTCAAACTTGAATAAAACCAGAAACTTTCTATGGGGTTAAACTACCATAACCTGTTTAATTTGTAAACAGTTATGTTAAGTTAATATAGATTTAAATTCGGCGGTGGTGTTTTCTTCTTCCGTACTAGCACGTACCGATGCGTACCGATTTTGCATTTTGTATGACAGTTTGAAAGTTGTGACACTCTTGAGTGTGCATTTTCTCATAGATTAGTACATATTACGTTGTCATTCTGGAATCGGGAGCCGAATAAAGATGAAATTCAGGATCGGTCGGTATCGGTAGAAAATTCAATAGCAGTCTACGGGACCATAACACGTTTCATGCGAATTTAACTTCATGAAAATCGGTTCGTCCATCTCTGAGAAAACTGTGAAGGGCTGAGTCGAATGGTATATGACACACGGCCCTCCGAACTTCCATTCAAAAATAGGTTTTCACTGTGATTGCATAGCGTTTCTATATGAGATAGGAAAAAATGTAAAAAAATCTTTGAACTGGTCTCGAAACTACACTAATCGGGAACCATTATCGGTAGACAACCGCACAAACTGAATCTTTTATATCCTAGTTACCGGTTTTCGATTAACGACGGGCGATAAAAGTCATATACTCAAAAATGGATCTCACTCGCTTTTCTCAGAGAAGGCAGACCAATATTCATAATCATAAGCTCAAATGAAAGATCTTTTGGTCCTAAAAATAATCAAGAAAATTTTTCGAATTCAATAAAACCTAACACTGTCGTTTAAAGTACGATGTCAAAATTGTATTAAATTTTCAAAATTTGTATACAAACTGGTATAGTGATGTTAGTTGATGGTCATACGACCCGACTTTGATTATACCGGTTCTTAGGTTCCGGTGCCGGAGGTACCTACAATAGTGGATCTCACTTTGTTTTCTCATCGATGGACACAGTAATCTATATGAAAATATGATTGATATGAGAAAGGCATCATTACACCACTAGGTGGGTTAAAACAGGTTTTATTTTCTTATTTATTAAGATCTGTGAAAAGTGCACTGGAGTAGGTACTTACTAAATCTCTATCACCGGTAGGCATAAACCCTTATCATCTTTTGCACCAGCAGATTAATAATTTCCAAATGAAGCATTAATTATTGAAAACTAAATACAAGATTAACTTATAATCTAACATAATATAATGTACAGAGATGTGGCTATTAATACAATAATCCTACTAACATTGAAACCAGTTTATGATTGTTAAAATCAGCTGAAGCATCTCCGAGAAATTCGAGCCGATTTACTTAAGTAAATCGTCGTATTCCTAAGTGCTCGCCATGAGCCTTCCAAACTTAATCTATTGATCAAAATAATATTTCAAACAAGCCTAAGATGTTCTAAATCGTTCTAATCATCCCCGAGATAATTGTGAATACGTAGAAAGGTATACAGACATTCTCCGATCTCGTCGAGCTGAGTCGAATTATACAAAAAAATTCCTTGAGTACCTTGGACTTCTATCAAATTTGTTTTCAGCTACCTTTTATAGATAAAGACAATAGTTATGATATTAGTTGAAATCACAACACACTTCAACTACTTTTTGTATAAGAAGTTTTATCTCGATATCACAAGCATCAGATGTCTTCATATTTATTTAATTTATCAAGTTTTCAATCGAAAACTGAGCGAATGTATTATACGATGTGCTCACAGTTACTAAATCTGGGTATATGAAATATTTTTTGAATCGATTTAGCATTTGAAAGGAGAGTTTATTCTATGCAATCATTTGTAGTGAAATACCTGCACCTTAAAACGCCGGCATTGATTTTCTAATGTGTTTGCGTACCACTGCACCCATACGGCTTCCGATGCCTTGTCGGCATATGAGGCACAGACAAAATCACTGTGAGCTGATAGATAATCGTGTTGGTGGTGGTGGTAGACTCGCATGCATGACCGTCAGTGGTGTATGTTACCACCTCAAAGTGATTATATCGCGAATTATTCCCTGTTCCGTGCATCTTCAAAGCGACCGACCGCTCCTGCCTCACCAGAAACAATAACAACAATAATAGAGTTGTTGAGATTGAATATATAAAGGAAGGAAATTGTTTACGCTTTGAAAGGTCACCTTCTCAGCCCAGACTGTCGGGAGGGAGGGAAGTGGTCTAACGGGGTGACTCCTGCTAGACAAATTGGGATGGGTGGTCGAACTGGATGCGAGTGGGGAACAATTAAGTCGCTATCGCACATTTGTTCGGGCTGTAATGGGCGAGTGGTTTACGCTTATTTGCATATTACTGGATTGTTCTGTAGCGATCAATCCAGTCGCGAAATGGGCAGGTTTGATTCATCGCTGTGCGGTGTGAGCAGGACCGGTGACCGACGGATTGACTGCGTCAATCTGACACAGTTAACGGAGGCGGGGATGAATTCATTACTTTTAATTAGTAATTACAGATGAAAAATTGCTGTAGCTTATTTTAAATGTGTAGCTGAGAGTGCTTAATTAGACCTAACTCGTTGGATTTAACAGAATAAGCAAACAAAATGTATCCTAGGATACTCGCAAATTTCCACAATACATCTATTGAAATAGTAGTGAAACTAAAACGAGAACTGAAAATAAATCACAAATTTTGAAATTATTAAAATTTTGCTTGATCGAAATTTGCTATATAATTTTCTCGACAACAAACAAATTTTTCAGTGTTACAATAACTTTCACTCCACTCTTCTTCGTTCTAATTTTCTGAATGTCAATTTTATGTGAAAATTTGTTGGAATTGCATTGTTTTTTTTATTTCGATACTTTCAAAACTCGATGCTCTTTAAAGTTTTTGCCTTTTTCATATAGAAAGGCTATACAATCACTGCAAAAACCGACTTTTTAATCGAGGCCAGAGGGCCGATTGTCATACACCCTTCGACCCAGCTCGACGAGCTGAGCAAATGTCTGTGTGTGTGTATGTGCGTGCGACAAATATTGTCACTCACTTTTCTCGGAGATGTCTGAACCGATTTTTAGAAACCTACATTAAAGTGAAAGGTCTTATGGACCCATACAAAGTTCCTGAATATCATTTAGATGGTTCCAGAATTACAAGATAATATGAACCAAAAATGTGAAATTAATATCATTTAATTTCCTCGAAGAAGAAGGTTGGACCGAGTTTCACAAACTAAGATTAAAATTAAAGGTCTGATGGTTCCAAACAAAGTTCCGGAATTTCATATGTATCCAACCTGATAGGGTGAAATGCATCAAAAATATGGAAATAGTGCATTAAAAATGTGAATATAATGTCACTCACTTTTGTCGGAGATGGCTGAACCGATTTTCACAAACTTAGATTCATATAAAGGTCTTATGATCTCATACTAAGTTCCGGAATTTCATTTGGAACCTAATTCCTGTTCCGGAATTAAAGGGTGATATGCATAAAATATGTGAAAATAGTACACCAAAAATGTAAAAATATTGTTACTCACTTTTTTTCGCAGATGGAAGTTCTTAAGATTCCATAAGAATATCTCAATTTTCATTCGGAGCAAACCCCCGGTTCCGGAGATAGGGTTCTCAGTATGAAAACGTCAGTATCAGGAATACTTTATTCATAAGCTACCTCTTTATATTTGCTAGTTAATTTCTCTAGTTTGCCGACCATGAGAGTCTGTAACCAAATAAACCAAACATTGATAATCCCATAAAAGATCTGCTGAATTTTATTCAAGTTCAACTACTAGTACATTTTTTTACATTACAATTCAAATATTCATAGAGAATCGTAAATAAATTGGTAGGTCATATTAGTGTATGGTTGAATGAACCGAATGTCACTATGCCGATATCCAGCTTTCGGTTCCGGAAGTACCGGTAATAATAATCAAATATGATATGATAGATTTCCACTAACTTAAATTCAAATGTAGTGTATCAATGTATCAATCTTCAAAACTATTTTCTGAAATATTTTTTATTATAGTATTTCGGGGAATTTCTGCTTTAATAATATACAGGAGAAAATGAAAATGAGAAAGGCATCATTACACCACTAGGTGGATTAAAACCGGTTTTTTAATTTGTCATAAATAATCGCTATTTGGCTGGTTAATACTCTTTAGACAATATATTTATCTCTGGACGAACAACTAAAAGTACGGGTGTGTAATGTCAGAGACATAAATGGATGTCGTGAATACGAATAAAACTTAAACGATTTCTTTATACTTTCGAATTCAAATAGATAGCTGATCGATTATGTGAATTGTGAAGCTTTTGACGTCGATTATCTCATTTCGGATTTGCATATTTCATTGAAAGAATCTATCAAGATGCTGTAGAGCAATTCCAGAATGAGTAGACGAAAGAGTGACAAAATCAGAATCGACTTATCCCATTTGGATGAAACTTTGCACATGGCTTCAGTATGGCAAACCATAAGTTTTGAACCGATGGAGAGGTCAATCCGACTCACGACTGATTTTTAAAAGGGCGTATGTATTTTTGCATTCCACAAAAATTGCCTTTTTCAAATCGTTGTAACTCGGAAATCGTTAATTGTACAAAAATGGCGTTCAGGAAAAAGTTGTAGGGGATCGATTTAGCACTCTTAAAAAAATATACACTGAAAAAAAGGTTTGATTTTTTTTCTCTATAATTACAAAATAATCCGAAAAAGTTAAGTAATAAAAATATCAGGGTTTTAATTTTTTTTTGATAATTTTTATTTTGAAGCTGTTATTAAAACCTACATATTGATGGCTATCCCATCCGTGCCTTTTGAAAAAAGAAGAAGTTACAGCTAAAACAGTTTACGAGTGCACGCAAATGATCAAGTTCTTCTCGTTGTAATTCGGAAACCGTTAATCGTACAAAAATGACGTCCAGGAAGAAGTTGTAGGGAATCAATATTTGATTTTTTTCTCAATAATTTCGAAATGAATCAGAAAAATTAAATTAAAAAAATTGGGGTTTCGATTTTTTTATAATTTTTATTTTAAAGCTCCTATTAAAACCTACAGATTGATGGCCATCCCATCCGTGCCTTTTGAAAAACGAACAAGTTACAGCTAAAACAATTTACAGATATATTCGAAATTTCAAGCTCTCGTTGAAAGATACATCGTATTTAAAAATACGTGCGCATTTTCTTATAGATTTGCACATATTGCCTTGCAATAATTCCGCAACCGAAGGTTGGATAAAGATGAATCCAAGACCTTTCGTTTGAATCAAAGTTTGTAAAAATCGGTCACGCATTCGGTATATGACATTTGGCCCTCCGGGCCTAGGTTCAAAAAATGCAAAAATATTAACTTTCTACTCTACTACTGATGACGTTACTTTATATCAACGCTACTAGTCACAAACAACGTAGCAACGCGTTTAAGTCACGATTTGTGACACCCTATGACGGTCGTCAGTAGTGACCAAAATACATATATGTAAACCGGTAATATCTTTCTTTCAAATTGACCTGAACAAAAAAAGTCATTGATAGTTGCAAAACATTTTTAGTGCATATTTTGAAGGAATACGCATGATGGTTTGGTTTTGAACGTATAAATCTCAGTAAATTTCTCATAGATCGTATATTATGACAAATGCTGCTAGTACATGTTACTTCGCACCGAATGGAACGGACACTACAACATACTATTAGTAATCAGGAATTGATATTCGAATTAAGAGTATTAGTATTGGTAGCAACCATCAGGAACGACGGTATGGAGAATACGAACAATACATTGTTATGCAGAGCGGAAAAAAGTCAGAAAACACCACAAGAAATGAAATTTTATCCCAAACGAACTTATAGATATAAGCGCATTTGTAATACTGCATCAGTCTTGCATGGAATCCAACAAAATGAGTATGCATTAATCGAATATTGGTTTGGGTTGTTTTAGAATACAGATAAATAAATGAAGATTATATATAATTGTTATTGCTCTCTAAAATATGCTCATTAACAATCAAGGGCTAAGGACTAAGGAACATCGACAAATTTTAGATTATCTGATTGATTAATACTAATTACCTACTGCTGTTATATTATTAAAGCTTTGATTGGAAGGCACGTCAACAATTCGAGGAACAGTAAAGACTACTCATTGTACAGTTCGTATACCAGTTGGTGAAGATTTGAAGTTCGGAAGTTTATTCCTTACGATTTTCAGTAACAACAACATTAACAAAACTATTCAAACTAAAAAATATTTTAATACTAGGAAAATTTCTTGAATCAAAACGGTTTTTGTTCACGTTGTCGTGTGCTGATCATCGCAACTCTGGGGGATCCAGACTTGTGGTCGGTAGTATAGGATGGATCTTACATGGGGATTGTTCAGATGACGATGTTTATCGATGGTAGCTGTATTCGTTTGTTCCTGTGGGTCCGCGGGAAATACCCCTAGGGTGCGACGAAAGAAAGAAACATAGAGAAGTAAATGTTTCAGAAGACGTGGTAAAAAGGGGGTATGTAAACAAAATGACTAAAAACGACAAAGATTTAATTAGTTAACATCGAGATGGTGAAGAGATGGGGGAGAAGGAACGAAAAAGTTAACGACAACAAAATATCTTGTTAGTTCCGATGAATATGGTGGACAGATGGGGATGTGGAAAATCAGAAGGATGTTAGTGTCAAACCTGTAGGTGGATAATATTCTTAGCCGCAGATTACACTTGTATATTTATGTTATTTAGGTACTGAAATATTAGAAGCATTATATGCACTATCCCGACTCGCCAACACATCCTGAACAGGAGCCTCAGGTGGTCTACCTCGGGCCCTGAGGGATTCCAGTAGCTCCGACCTGTCGTCGCGATACTCTACGCACGACCACACGAATTGCACGATGTCCCTATAATCGTCGCCACAGGTGCAGAAAATGAAGAAATTGTTCACTCTGTTAGCATGAACACGAGTTACCAAATTAGTTTCACTAATAGACAATCTATCTCAAACATACAAACTCAAGTGGAAAATCGCGCTTTACCTAAAACGCAAATAACAGGACTAGTAAATGATCCTTCTCCATCTTTTAACACCTTCAACGCAAACTTAAAAAGAATGGGGATGAGAAAAGTAGGATATCTAATCAGATCTGCGTTTGTTTGTCATATTCACTACCGGGCTTTGTATCGAAAATTTTTCCCATGCGTCTATATTGAGACTGTTAAACTAGAAACATAAGTTTCAAAATATTATACGTTTCTGGAGAAGCAGGCAAATCAAAACTGAATCAGTTCGTTCGATACAGTCACGTTAAAAAAACTTATGAAATTGAAAATTTCACACTAACCAACCGGTGATTCCGGAGTTGCAAGTTTAATACAAATAATAATTCAGGAATTTTCTGAACTTTTCGTGTGAATTTCTGGGTTGTGAAAATATTTGTTGAAAATACGTTCAAACTGGAACTATTAACAACGTAATATTCCAGTTTATATCAAAGTACATGACCAATCAAAACAAAATTAAGATTCAGAGTGGAGAAATGGTAGCGCGTATGCACGGAATGCATAAGGACGCATGGTCGAGTCCTGTCTCTGTGCGTATCTTTTTCCAATAAATCATCTTTTCTGTTAGTTTTTCATTCATTTGGCTTCTCCAATTTATGTTTCCGCTCAGTCATTGCAAAAACTGAACTTAGTTATGGCGGCTTTACGTCAAACCAACTAAAATTTTAATGAATTAATAATGCGCAATTTCTTCAAACTTAATTCGCAACCATCATGAAAGCCAGAATAAAATGATACAATGGAAATTTTCCACGGTCTAGCGCATATATTTCTTCAATTAAAGTGTTCATCAAGCTTCAGACCGATTGGAAAAAATAGTCGGTTTCGTTAGAGGAAATTTTTATATCGCAATAAACCGAATAATAAATCGCATCCCAGATGTGCCCGAATGTGCTGAGTGAAGCATCTAAATCGTTGGGCAAACAAACAAACACCAAACGCACGCCTCACCGGATCCTTCATAAACAAATATAAAACTACAGTAAAACATCCATTACTGCTCCAAAGCCGAAGGCAAACAGAAAACAATCCTTCCGTCTGCCCTCATCCCACTGAGGCTATTTCTACGATTTAGTGAGTGAGTGAGTGACTGTAAAATCTTGTAACACTTTTCGCCGCAGTACTGAACCACAATACTAACAAATGGCATGGTAGCACGAAACGGAGCTGCTATTTTCTGTGACAAACAATGTTCAAATAGGATTCTAGTGCGTTCCGAACCACCGCTGTATGAACTATAAGTAGTGTCTCATTTGTTAGATGAAAAACAAAACACAACCGTAGAAGTATCCACTAGTTATTTGAATAATAAACCCCCAAGCAGATTATGTGAAGCGTACTCCGAGTAGTGGTATGCAACCAAACAATTAATAATATATTCACGAAGTTCTTTAAGGCCACATATAATAAAATAGGGTTCTGTTGCTGTTTCAACCTGGCGGAGAAGAATGACGTCAGCTAGCGTTTGATTTAAAGTAAAACGATATGCAACGGAATTGCATACAACCAGACATAAACTAACTTCTTGCTCTACAGTGCAAATGGTTTTTGATTAAACGTATACAATAAATTATGCAGCACAACTGCCACCGCGATAATTGTATTCCGTATTATTCGGCCGATGATGATAGCAGCATAATTGTTTAAGTAATTTGTAAAAGAGACATAACACATCGGTAATCGGAGTGATTCTAAGCGGTTCCGTGATATCAAGAGCAAACGTCATGCAGGAACTTTAGATCGAGTGATGAATTGGAAGTTGCTCAAGCACGCTAGCATGCTTCCAGTGTTGGTAATCGGAAATCTTTGACAGTGGTTTGATTATAATTCTATACAGAACAACTGCTGCGAGTTTGATCAAAGTGGTCGATCGCGTACAGGAATAATATAAAATGAAACTCGTAAGAAGAAAAATGATTGTGTATCATCTGGGTGGTTCCAAACTGGTTGAATAGCAGAATAACAGTTTGTCGAATGCTCGAAACATACCTGGAAACACCGTATGTGGAAAGGAATCAGCGGACTTATGGAAAACTGGACTCTGGGGTTGTCAGCTGCGCACCAAGGTATTGAGGTGCGTTCAAGCCAACCCCAGTATTTCGATCTGCGATGTGGCCAGGAGATACAACACCAATTTTCGAACGGTGAGGAACATCTTGGACAAGTCGTGCATAGCCATTTAGACATCTAAACCGGTACATAAAGCCATCTTAACCGGTAGACATCAAAACCGGTACATGTAGTAGAATTCCGTCACACACACACACACACACACACACACACACACACACACACACACACACACACACACACACACACACACACACACACACACACACACACACACACACACACACATACACACACACGCACACACACGCGCACACACACACGCACACACACACACACACACACACACACACACACACACACACACACACACACACACACACACACACACACACACACACACACACACACACACACACACACACACACACACACACACACACACATACCCGAAGTATTGAGCTAAGCTTAGTTCCGGGGGTATCGAGGCAAGATGTCCAAGGTGTTTTAGTGGGTAAGGTTCAGCCAGTCCCACTCGCTGGTTCACAATAGCGGTAGCTTGACAACTACCGAGCGCGTGAGCTGGGAAAGTACATAAGGTATTTCACCTTGTAAAAAAAAAAACACACACACACACACACACACACTAACGAAATGTGATGTTGCGATCATCGCAGAGCCGTTTCGGGTTCCTCCTGAGAACGGCAGTTGGGTTCCTCCTGAGAGTGGATGTAGTAGGAATGGCTGCTATACAAGTTATGGGCAGATTCCTTATACAGGAAGTGGTGCAAAACTCTTACGAAGGATTCGTGATCGCCAAAGTTAACGGTGTCTTCGTATGTAGCTGCTATGCACCTCCAAGATGGACGGAGGAGCAATACAACCGGATGTTGGATGCACTCACCGACACGCTGGTAGGAAGTAGGCCAGTAGTCATCCGCGGCGATTTCAACGACTGGGCCGTTGAGTGGGGCTGCCGCAATCCAATGCAAGAGGATATAGCCTACTTGACGCTCTGGCGAAGCTAGATGTAAAGCTGTGCAATGTAGGAACAGTCAGCACATTCCGCAAAGACGGTCGTGAAGCCATCATCGACATTATGTTCTGTAGTCCATCGTTGATGGAAGACATGGACTGGAAGGTGAGTAAGGAGTACTCCCACAGCTACCACCAGGCGATCCTCTACAAGATAGGCCTGAGAGCTCACACTTCCATACGCAGAACTAGGACTTACGAGCGGAGGTGGAAGATAAAGGAATTATCGAGGCCGATCTGCCTGTTGGATACGCTCGGAAAACTTCTAGAGAGGATCATCCTTAACAAGCTGATCGAGAATACCGAAAGTGTGAAAGGGCTGTCCACGATGCAGTTCGGCTTCGACGGTGGATACAATTCGGACCGTCGTTGAGAAGGCGGAATAGGCAAGCGGAGAGGAGAACGCTACTGCGTCGTGGTAACGATAGATGTTAAAAACGCGTTTAACAGCGCCAGTTGGGAAGCTATTGCCGCAGCCCTGCATAAAATTCGGGCCCCCGACTATATGTGTAGGATTCTAAGGAACTACTTCCAGAATAGAGTCCTTGTGTACAAAATCAACGTAGGGCAGAGGTCGTTTAGAGTGACAGCAGGTGTTCCACAGGGGTCAATACTGGGCCAACGCTCTGGAACGCAATGTACAACGGTGTGTTATCACTGAGGCTTCCGGCAGGGGTTATTATCGTGGGGTTCGCAGACGACGTTGTATTAGCGGTATCTAGCGAATCAATCGATGAAGTCGAAATGCTGGTATCGGAGTCAATAGACACTGTCGAAAGATGGATAAATGGAGTGAAGCTGCAAGAAGACAGAAGTGCTCGTAGTCAGTAACCGCAAAGCAGTCCAAATGCTGGAGATCACGATCGGAGAGGAGAGAATTTCATCGCAATGCGCTTTGAAGCACCTGGGCGTGATGGTCGCCGACCGCCTAAACTTAACAGGCGAACGTCGACTACGCCTGCGAAAAGGTGACGATGGCGGTTAATACAGTAGCGAGGATTATGCCAAACGTGGGCGGTCGAAGAAGTAGTAAGAGGCGCCTCTTGGCAAATGTTGCAACCTCAATACTTAGGTATGTAGTGTCAGCCTGGGCTGCGGCGCTAAAAACGAAGAGAAACCGTGGAAAGCTGAACAGTGTGTTCCGGCTCATGGCTATGAGATTCGCGAGTGCCTACAGAACAATCTCGTCGGAGGCTGTATGCGTTATCGCTGGGATGATACTCATCTGCATCACCCTAGAAGAAGACGTTGAGTGCTATCGGCGGAGGAACGCTAGGAATGCGAGCGCAGCTGCTAGAACGGACTCGCTGGCGAAGTGGCAACTTCGGAGTGGGTAAACGCGGAGTGGGTAAACGCGGAGGAAACATCGGCGCACGTCGTCTTTGAGTGCCCTAGGTTCGCGGAGATACACAGGGATATGCGCGGCGTGACAGTCGACAACATTTGCGAGGAGATGCGTCGAGACGAAGACACGTGGAACGTTGTTGACAGAGCAGTAACGGGGATGCTGTGCGCGCTGCAGAGGAAGTAATGCGAAGACCAGAGACCGCCGAACAGTGATTCGGGTGTGAATTATCCACCGCCAGGGACATGACTGAGTCGTCCGTAACAACACATATTAGAACGCAGAGCAACAGGCAGTCGCGACCACTGGCCGCTAAAGGATCAGCGAACAAGCGTCAGTTCGGGAGTTTTTCCGTCGTCGGGGAACTCTCCGTCAGTGTAGTCTAAATCCTTCGCCGGTGATCGTCTGGGCGCCAGTGAACCGGAAGCCTTCCTCCAATCGGAATCACTAGAGCAACTCAGGCATCCTGCCAATCGATCCATTCACGGGTATCGGAAGCGATGGTTGCGAGAGAACTTCCATCGTCGGGGTAGGCTAGATTCATCCTCGATGACTAGCCGAGTAGAAGAAACAGAACCGGAAGCCAGGCTCCAACCGGAATCACCGGATCGACCTCGGCACTCTTTCGAGTATCCCGGTGGCATAACATGAATAATCGCGGTCGGGAGAACTTCCTTCGCCGGGGAACTCTCCGTCGGAGTAGGTTAGATCTTTCGCCAGGGACTAACCGAGTAGAAGTCACAGCACCAAAGTCGGCTCCAACCGGAATTACAGGACCGACCTCGGTACTCATTCGAGTGTCCCGCGTGGCGAAACACGAGATATGGTGTCGGGAGGAACTTTTTCGTCGGGGAGCTCTCCGTCGGCGTATTCTATATCCTTCGACGGGGATTAGATGTGTAGATTGCGACGCAGCTCTGGTATGGATCGTCGGGGCACCAGTGAACAGGAAATCATCTTCCAACCGGAATCACTGGACCGACCCAGCTACCCTGCCGTTCGAACCGTTCACGGGATTCGGGAACGTCGGTCCGAGGAAACTTCCATCGCCGGGGAACTTTTCCGTCGGTGTAGGCTAGATCAATCATCGGGGATTAGCCGAGTAGTTCGCGACGTAGACCAGTCCTGGGTCGTCGAGGCGTCAGCTAACTGAGAGAGATTGTGCTTCAGCACAGCCCCCCTGCCGAAGTAATACCTTAAAGGGGAACGAAGGTTAGAGGGTTTTTTAGTTCGGGTTCGACTCCCATATACCAAGTTCACTTATGTGCAGGTAGGTTGATGATCCGGCGATTTCACCTCCTATATAAAACACACACACACACACGATACATAGCTAATTGTAGACGTTCCTCGCTAATTTCATAAAATAGCTTATGCGAGTTGCTCGGTACCCTATTGCTGCGAAAAAACACGGTGATCATTGTATGAAATTAACGCACTGTAAACAGTTTAAGTTTACTTGAAATGATACAGTGTTCTGAGCACGCATTTGAAGCACTTCGTTGTACAATGCAGATTTCAGTTTCCGAGTTATTTTATCTCTAGCGTTGTTATATACAAATGCTATAAAAAAAACGTTCGACCCGAGACCAACACCTGATAAGCCTAGTGTCGCACACAATTCAAATCATTTTATTGATATTGCAAAATGTGTGTTATAACTAATTTATGTGTGAGTATTTGTGTATATGTGTGTATATGCGTGTATATGTGTGTATATGTGACGAATAATGTCACGGAGATAGCTAGACTGCTTTCCACAACCAAACATTCAAATGAAAGGTTTCATTAAATCATAGAATTTGCTTTTGAATTTTATTTTTGATCTGAACTTTGAGTCCAGAATTAAGTGATAAGTATTGAAAACTTCATTTATAGGAGCGATTTTTCGCGAGTAATGACATAAAAGGAAGCGAATTGATTAGAATTGGTTTGAAAAATATTTCAACTGAAATGAATTGTTAGACGGCTGACATGACTTGTCATATCTAGAATTTCGATTTCCGGATCCTGAATTCCCGGAAAATCTGGTTGAAAAGCTCTGACGTGGTAAAATCGTTAGAATCAAGTGATAATTTTGCCTGTTTTGTTTTTTTTTTGAAAATTGTTGAATTCAAACGAGCTCGGTATTCACTTTCGGTGCTAGAAAAAAATGAAACATTCTGCAACCAATGTACCACAAGATACGTCTACTCCAGCTTACTATGAACCTAGAATCTGGATAATTAACAGTAATACAAAAAAACCTTTCTTAATCCTCCTAGTGGTGTGATAATGCCTTTCTATTTCCATTGAAATAGTCCCGTTAAAACATTTTTAAGATTTTCCGGCCATTAGTATTGCGATCTTATCTAATAACCTACTAATAGCTTTCGAACGAGTCCAAGTCTTTCAAAATCGAGCAAACAGTGGGGTTTGTCGGTTACATCACATATAACATAACATCTCTCGAACCGGAAATATTCACCACAGCCCTTCCAAATTTGATTAACATTGTTGGCTTTCATATAAATCATAAGTTTAAAGAAATTCGTAGAGTAACCTTCGAGAAAACACAGCCGATGAAAAATATGGAGTCAGTTGGTTACGTTACTTATACTACACACACATTTTTCGGTCTCGTCGAGCTGAGCCGAATAGTATAACGCTATTTGTCTCCGAGGAGGCTCCGGTTGGAAGATGGTTTCCCAGCAATTCTATTCCCTTCGTAAAAACAAAGACTGGAATAGTGAACCATTGCCTTCATTTGTTGTATATCACCACTTCATTGAAGAGAAAATAATATCAATAATCAATCAATTTTCGAATCAATCTAAGATTAGTAGGTCGGTTTATTCATCTTTGAAAACACGATGCGAGCTCTATTCCACTCTATTGCACTGATTTAACCGTGATGAGTCAACTAACAAATCCTGGAAATTGAAAGTGATGAGTTTTAATTCTCTACTATGTACATTGTCCCTTAAAAAATCTTACTCTTGGAATTTTGTTAATCCAGAATATATTGTAGTAATCAACAATAATCGACCAAATTTTGTGGAAATTGTTCTAACCGTTACTGAGAAAAAACAACTTCACACATCTAAACCTTATTGCAAAAATCGATTTTTACAGCGATTGCATAGCCTTTCTGAATGTGAAAGACAAAAAGTCGAGCGACTTATGACCAGTTGATAAATACGAATTCTATTCAAAATTACTAGCCAGCAAAATGTAGGGTGGTGTAAAAGAAAACCAAAAGCTTATAGCTTTTCGTACAATACTGCTCATTGGCTTCACTTCACGATTTCTACATCGTCATCGTGCCCAAAAGCCTAAAGATCCCGAACATCATTATTCGCTGCACCGTTTGGCAAACTTGTGTTTCCAATCCATAAGGGATTTTTATATCCGAACTGAAACGTCTCATTAGTAACACGTGTTGGTGCGCAGTCGGGCGCTGGAGGGAGTCAGGCTAAAACTACTCCAACTGTAGATCAAAATCAGCTGCCTTGGTCCCGACATTTGATGATCCAGCCAGCAGTAGTGACAGCAATGTTAACCTCCCCCTCCCCATCACCCCAACGAATCCACGGTTCTACGCGCCGGGTGTTGCTAAGCTATCAGCCATCAGGCGATACTATCAAAAGCTCGAAATCTGCCTCCATGTTTTAGGGTATTATCAAGATATAATCGAGCGTGCTGATTATGTAGCGAGACATAAATCAACGAGAATGGTGAAGGTTTGATTTTTTTTTCTGTGGTGGTTTGCTTTGCCACAATTCTATCGTTGATTGTTCTGCCGAACAGTTTACTATTTCGTACCTAGATTCAACCGTAGTCAAACAATCGGGCTTTAACTTGAACTTAAATTGCTGTATGAGATTGAAGTGATTAATCCTCCATATCGTGATGTCATCGAAAATTAAGCACGATGTTTTGTGGAAGCTTCGTAACTTGAACGAAAATACAAATACAGTTAGGCGTGTAAAAGTTCAACTCAGTGCGTAGTCTAAAGTCGCTCTACGTTCATAATGATGAACTCTTATAGGGGGTGGTGGAACAACCCACAGTAGCGGCCGCTGTAGTAGCGGCAGTAGGAGCAGTAGTACTTATTATCGTACATGATAAGGTCTCTATTGTTTGCTTTTCGGTTTTCGTTGACGAGATTTGTCAGGTGCCATGACTTGAGACTCAAGTATGCATACTTTGCAAGGATTATGCAAATGACTATGTGGTTCTGCGGAAAAGCGTTCTAGGTATGTGTCTCCTTACTTCATAATCCTAAAATAAACAATGTACACGAAATTGGTTATGGCATTCGTTCATATTCTCTCGGTAACTGTTTAAACAGCTGATTCAGGACTAGAAGGTAACACTATTATTCCGCTAAATATTAGGTGCTTTTTGTTGTGATACGGTTCCGTTGATTGTACAATTTCGATAGTACTGAGTAAAAAAAACTAAATTAACAATTATTGTCGTGTGAATAGGATAAATCTAACGTTTATCGTTTTTTTTTTTTTTTTTATTCAATTATAGAGGCTTTAACATCTTAGGTCATTCGCCTCTTCGGACCAGAAAATCTTTCTGACCCTATGTGCGGGGTTGGGAATCGAACCCAGGCGGGCTGCGTGAAAGGCATCGACTATCCCATCACGCTATACCCGTCCCCACGTTTATCGTTTATTCGGGTGGAAGAACAGAATCACGGAAAATGTATTGACTGTAACTGATACAGAATATAATAAGTCAATAAGTACCTATTCGAACAAACCAACAGAGTCACAAATTAAAAATTATATTGCTCTTCGAAAAGAATAGATTGATGAATTCTGTCAAAATTCGAAAAAAAACGTTTTCTTGGTGAGATTATTTGACCGACTTTTAAAAATCGTTTCGAAAAATGTAAAATAATTTCTGGAACACAATCGTTTCACTATGTTGAGTCGCACGGAGACAATGAATTAAAAAATTAAAGTTTTCTCTTCCCAGGACACGTTTGACGTATTGAGTTTTTGTAAACCAGAAAAACCAAATCATAGAAAAATTGCAACTGTGCAAAAGTTTTATGTCACAATTATTTTATTACTCACGTAAATCCTTTAACTCAATTTTACTCGCTTTCTGCCTGAAACGTTGCTAACAATAAACTGACAAAGGCTATAGCAGGATAAGCATGTAAAATATGCCCCCAATGGAAATTCATATTGTTATACCACATTCGAAAGGTCATAGACTGGAAACAATTTTCTCAAAGTTTCAACCCTTTAACTGCCATATTGACGGAGCTAGGGTGGTTCTATTGATTTCTCTTTTATTTGATTTTTGAAGGAACCGCTCTTTCGAAAAAAATTGAAAAAAATCAGGTATGTTTAAGACATTATGGGGAAGGTTAAACATTTTTTTCAACATTTTTGAATATGTATTTCTTCCATTAAAAAATATTAGAAAATTTTGAAACATATTTTTTCCCTCATCCAATTTTTGCACCAACCCCGAATTTTTTAGTGATAAATGAAGAATTTTTGGACATGTTACAGTGGTATGTTTTCATATTTAAAAAAATGTGGACGACCAAAATATTTGATTTTTTCTAAAAAATAAATTACACTCGACCATGCGTTCCCATCAATTTCTGTTAGAAGGAAACGCATGGTGCTTTGTTTTAGTAGTTTATGATGCAACTCAAGCGCAGGGCTTTGAAATCAAAGTAACGAAAAGGTGGAAATGAGTTTCAACCTATGCAGAATACATACACGATTATACTTCGGGTACAACCTAGAAAGCTACAAAGCAAGAACTTACTGGTAGGTATGTGGTTCATTTCACTGGATGTAAATTATTTCAAATTTAGAGGTGAATTTTATAAACAAATTCAAGGGGTCCCAATGGGTAATACGTTTTTATGCGAATTATTTATGGCAAACCTCGAAGAACTTTTAAATAAATAAGGATTATTACCTAATCTCTGGTGGAGATACGTTGATGACATATTTTGTGAGATACATACTGAATGTGTATAGTGACGTGATATACTCATAGTCGAATTCAATGGTGTAAACAAACTTTTATTCTATCATAAATATTTTTCTAAACACCCAGGCCCTGTTAATTAGTATTAACTTATTATCTTCGACACTACGCCATTAAATGTTAAGTCATGAATATGGTGTGGTAGCCACATAATACGCACAATATTGCAAAAGCAGTGACCCGCTCAAACAACGGAACGCAGTCAACAATAGCTATTGATTCACAATAAAAAACCTATTTTAATCCACCTAGTGGTGTAATGATGCCTTTATCATATCAATCATACTATCATATATAATACTGTGGTATTAACAATGGTAACATTATTTTCTTCGATTCCTAAATAGAATAACCGAAATCGATTTGTTTGACCATCTACCGATAAAAACTATTAATTGGAGAAGATTTGAGGTCGATTTAGAAGACTTTTTACGGTTTTTCGCCCTTTTCAGTGATGGTATACAATTTTAACACACTTTACACTGTATTTCCGGATCCGGAAGTCGGATCCAGATGAAATTCAGGAATTACGTATGGGACCACAAAACCTTTCATTTGAACCTAAGTTTATGAAAATCGGTAGCGCCATCTATGAGAAAAGCTAGAAAACATATGTTCATTTTTTGCACATTTTACTCCATAACTCCGGAACCGGAAGTCGGATCTAAACAATATTCAGGAATTTTGTATGGGACTACAAGACCTTCCATTTGAACCCAACCCAGTTTGTCAAATAATATTCATGATTCATTCATTCATTTGTATGGGACCACAAAACCTGTCATTTGAATCTAAGTTTGTGAAAATCGGTTCAGCCATCTCCGAGAAAAGTTAGAAAAACGTTACATACACACATACGCACATACTCACACATACACACACATACACACACACAGATATTTTGCGTACTCGACGAACTGAGTCGAATGGTGTATGACACTCGGCCCTCCGGGCCTCGGTTCAAAAGTCGGTTTTCACAGTGATTGCATAACCTTTCTATATGAGAAAGGCCAAAACTGCAACGAGTGAACAAGCCCTAATTATACAGACATACAACATACGTCTACATTCGGTGCCGCGTGATTTGCTATCGATAGTTATTTCCCATCAATTTGGATTATATGGTGTCAACTATATCTATTTTTATCATGTATACATGTTTCATAATCTTTGCTATCAGTTGATGCTCGGGACATTGATGATGTAAATAGAAATAAAATTTATATTAACGTCAACCCGCCTATCAGTAACTCGATACGCACAAAACATAAGTGACATTCAAACGTGCTTCGAAGACGATCGACCTGAAGTACCAATCAATTTTTTATATATTGCGGTAGCTCTGACCAGCTTCCACCAGTTTTCTATTTAAAGGCTCAAAGTGTTATGTATCCAGCATGTCCAACAGTATAGGACAGCACGCAGTACGATAAATTATATATGATAACTTGCCACCCAGTTTTCGTACGTTCGATCGAACAAATCTGCCTCTAGCACTGGTGTAGTTGGCCGCGAGTTAATAATTTGATCATCATTAGCAATCAAATTAGCAGCTTTCTACTCGATAGCTTCCCCCGGAGGCGATTTTCTAACACTATCACAAGTATTAACACGTCGCACGTTTCCACACAAAGCTATATAGTTTTATTCACAGAAAACAGACGTTGTAGAATTGACAACCGTAGGTCAGCAGCGTCGTTTATCTAATGGCGTTTTCATTTTTAATTTGCACTACACCGGTGCAGTGCTACACTGAGGCTTGAATAAACGAACAAAAATGACGAAAACATGAACAGTAAACAATGACTACAATTAACAATTCCATTGCACAGAGCTACATCGAACTTTTGATGAGTGCTACACCAGTAGTATCTGTGCAGAAAAAGTGTAGCACTGGTGTAGTGCAATTGGTAAAAACAAACGATTTAGGAGCAGCTTTCGCTACACCTGTGTAGTGCAATTTATAAACGAAAGCGACAAAACTGTTTGCTATGATGATTTCACATGTTCCACCTACACAACATGTACTCCATCGGCATAGCGCTGAATTAGTTGGGCCTCTAGAATCGTTTATTTTATGCTAACACAGATCGCTACGCCATCTGTAAATGTTTGTCAGTCATGCGCTGAAGAGTAGAAGGCCATTACACTTTTTCAATTTTTTTCATAAGCGAGCCTGAACATCTATGCTCTGTGATTTAGTATTCTACTGGTGTACTAGTACACGGAGAACCCTTCGATCATAAAATTGCGATATCGCAGTTTTTGATTTTTGCGATAGTTCATTTAACTAATTTCTTTTTGATTCAACCAACATGGTTTTTGATTTGCATATATTCAAGTAGTTGAAAAATATGTTGTTTTGAATGCTGTCAAATGCCGGAGAGAGTTGAAAGCAAAACAATAATGCAATGCAAAATCAATAACTTTTTTAGTTGAAATCTGTTCGCGTCGCTTCAAAATGTCAATGAAAACAACATCGATTGTTAAAGCGTTTGGTGAAATTGTGTTCATTAGATTTGAGAAATTTATGATAACAAGTGTTTATCTAACAGCGGTGTTGTGTTAAAGTTAACCTTGTTTAAGATGAAAAAGATTAAGTGACAAATTAGAAAATGTTAATGAATGATCATCTCGTAATCTTTAAGGTATGCGCAAAAATTTTATGCTTCAAATTCAATCATTGATTTACTTCCAGCAGACTGTTTTACTTCCAGCTGTTTGATACCGATGATGATGTTCATGCATTAGCAATAAAACGCTTTTCGACATGAATTTAATTTATAAAAGTAACAGGAGCGAAGGGTTTCAAACACACAGAACGTGCTGCGATTGAATGGCGCGTTTGAATTACCGTCACAAAATTCCAATTCCCAGCGGTTGATGCACCCAAGCTCATATGAATTGACTAAAATTATCAGTGCATAACTTTAGTTCAACCGTTTCAAGGCATCATCTTTCAATACTCATTTTAGGTGAATTTAATAATTTCGCTAATTTACTCGACCCTTTGGGCACTTTTGCTGATTAAAAACGTTTTTCTACATCAATCATTTCCGATCGAATCAGAAGTATTTTTTTAGAATTTAGATCTTTATTGATTTCGACTTGACATGATCATGATCATACAAAAATCAAAATCTCTTAGAGATCAGATCAGTTCTGATTTCGTAATGATAATTTATTCCTTGGTTAAGATCACTTAAAATCAGCAGTGATCGGTGGTTTTCCCTATTATTACATATCAATATAAAATACTGTTTATATTTTACCAACGATATTTATTTCATGAATCTCAACATACCGAACTTATTTCAAATAGATCATGACGTGTATCAGTAAGTATATTTTGATTATTTTCGCAAATCAATAACATTGTTCGAGTTGATTCAACTATTTGCAATGTCTAAAACAAATAAAACCGATTTATTTTTCCACTAACCGAATTTTGTTTTAATAACAACGCCAGTTATTTCAACTAAAATATTTGTTGAAATTGAAAGGTATGTGTCCTCACTAATTAACAGCATTTTTTTCAAACAGTTAAATTAGTTGTTTCAACCATCGTTTCTGCTAAGCGAAAAACAAAAATGACAGTTCCGTTAAAACAACAATCGATTAGTTGTACCATATTTTAACCAATCGAATTCGGAAAATCAACTAATATTCTGATTGAAATGGGATCGCGGGTGGTTCCGTGAAGCGGCAGCAACAGCACTACAATTCCTTGATTGCTGTGCGTGCGGGAATGGGGTAGGTGTAAAAAGCTGATTATTGTTTTTAACTCAATTGTGTGAATTCATTCGTTTCTGAAAGTTTTCGCCCAAGTGGAACCACTACACATCACACAGCTCATAACAGTCTGTCTAAAGATGCGGTGACTGGTATTGTTTGCACAAATTTTTAGTAAGAAAAATAAAATTATTTTGTTTTCTGGCGAATCAATGGACGCATAAACAATGGCTGTTGCATGCATGAAGTTCATCGTGGATTGTCATTTGTCACATTTTGACGATATCTTAGATGCTTCGCATAAACGTCCGATTGACAGAGTCGCTATTTATCATAATATAGTATACCCGTAATTTTTAGTTTGTGAGTGGTAAGAATTAGTAAAAAATCAAGTTTAAACCCACAAAGTTCTTGCCATGAAACCGAAGTTAAAATTAGTATGAGCTATTTTTTTCTATAATTATACTTTGTTTTTTTATTGTGAATCATGTTCGGTTCTGTTTTATTAAAAAATATCCTCAAAAAAATTCGTTTTTTATCTAGATTAGTGGTTCCTAAACTGGTCCCTACAGCCTACCAGCGCGCGGCTCGATATTGTTTTAAGGACTCGGCCGACAAACTAAGAGTATTTATTTATCTAATTCACTAGCCAATATAAAAAGGTAGCTAATGAAAACTCACTTTCAAAAATCACATTGAAGGAATCCAGGCAAAGTGTAATAAATATATTAAATGTATGTACCCTCTTATAAACAGAAATTCTATGATCTGTCTAAAGAACAAATTATTAATTTATAAACAAATTTTCAGACCAGCCATGCTTTATGCAGTACCAATTTGGTCAAGTTGTTGTTCCACCAGGAAGAAAATGCTTCAAAGGATTCAGAATAAAATTCTGAAAATGATTTTGAAGCGTCCTCCCTGGTTTAGTACAAATGAGTTAAACAGACTCACCAATATAGGACCATTAGATGTAATGTCACATAATATTATAAGCAAATTCCGACAAAATCGATGCAATCCTCAATTGAATCGATTCGTTCTCTGTATTAGTTAGTAAGTTAGATTATAAGTTCCTTTTCCCCATTACCCAATACAAATAGGTTTAGAATTTTCCCTACACAAAAATCTCAGAATTGCGGAAGCAAATGATGTCCTCATGGTAACAATCAAATCATATATATAATAAGGCTGAAAAGTCACCACTTGTGGCAGAACATCCAAATTAAATCTTAATAATTTAATTTTAACTCATATTCCAATAAATAGTTAATTAAAAAAAATAGGTAGCTCATAAAAAAAAATTCTTGAAGTTGATATTTTCACGATATGCACCCTACCTCCGGAACCAGAAGTTTGATTCGAATGAAAAATGGAATATTCCTATGACATCTTATTTCTCTTGAATCTAAGATGGTAAAAATCGGATCAGCCATCTCCGAGGAAAAGTGAGTGACATTATTTTCACATTTTTGGTGCATATCACCCTGTAATTTCGAAACCGGAAGTTGAAAGCAAATGAAATTGAGTAGCTTTATATTGAATCATAAGACCTTTCATTTGAATCTCAGTTTGTGAAAATCGGTTCAGCCATCTCCGAGAAAAGTGAATGACGATAATTGACAGACACATAGACATTTGCTCAGTTCGTTGAGCTGAGTTGAATGGTATATGGCATTCGACCCTGTGGGTCTTGGTTCGAAAGCGGGGTTTCACAGTGATTGTACATAAGAAAGGCAAAAAACAAAATCCCAAATTCGTAACAATGTGTCAAATTCCCAAACATATATTTAAAAATATTGGTTTGGGATTTTCCAACGCTTCCTTCTTTACAGAAACTTGAGACCAGAGCTGCTATACCTTATGATAAAAAAAGAACCGGAATTTTATAAAAAAACGCAAAATTTAAATTTTTATTAAATTTCTTTATTATCGCCTTCAAAGTACTCTCCTCCTGCGGCAATACATGCATGCCAACGCTTGATCCAATTTTCCATACAAGTTTTATAGGCCACCGAAGGTATGGCCTTTAGTTCACGCAGCGAATTCTCTTTTATGGTCTCTATGGTCTCAAAACGCGTTCCCCGCAATGGCAATTTAAGTCTGGGGAAGAGGAAATGGTCACACGGGGCCATATCTGGAGAGTACGGTGCTTGGTTGATGATATTGGTTGAGTTTTTGGCCAAAAACTGCGACACAACCAACGCTGTGTGAGCCGGCGCATTATCGTGGTGTAAAATACAAGAGTTTTCCTTCCAATGGTCTGGCCTTTTTTTGCGAATGGCCTCACGCAAACGACGCATAACGGAAAAATGATATTCCTTATTAACCGTTTGACCGTCCGGAAGGAATTCATAGTGCACCACACCACGAATATCGAAAAAACAGTCAGCATAACTTTGATTTTGGACCGACTTTGGCGTTCTTTTTTCGGTTTCGGCTCGCCTTCGAAGCGCCATTCGGTCGATTGTTGTGCGGTTTCGACGTCATATTCATAGATCCACACCTCATCACCAGTTATGATGCATTCGATGAATGTGGGGTCACTATCTGCGTTGGAAATCATCTCTTTGGCCACATCAACACGACGCTGTTTTTGAATGAAATTCAGGTTTTTTGGCACCAGCCGAGAAGCGACGCGATTCAAACATCAGTAAAAATGTGTTCGGGTGATCCATAAGAGATGCTCAACAACACAGCAATCTCTCTAATCGGTACAGAACGATTTTGCAACACGATTTGCTTCGCCGATCCAATGTTTTCTTCAGTAACAGATGTTGTTGGGCGGCTAGGGATCTCATCATGATCCAAGCTTGTACGACCCCCTTTGAAGCGATTATACCACTCGTATGCCTGTGTTTTTCCTAGACACGATTCACCAAAGGCCTATTCTAACATTTTCAACGTTTCGGAACACTTAAATCCATTTTCAACACAAAATTTGATGCATGCACGGTGTTCTAAATTTTCATCCATTATAAAAAAAACGCCACACGAAAATTTTTCAACTTCTTTGTATAGAAGCCAAACAAAAACTAATCGTACGATATGCGTCAAAATTTGACAGAATATGTATTAAAGTGTTGTCAACGTTGAGAGAATAAAAGTTTACCGATTGGATAAGCGCGGGAATTTTAAAATGAAAATTCCGGTTCTTTATTTGCCTTTCTCTATAGAAAGGTATTAGAATTGCTGGAAAACCCAACTTTCGAACGGAGCCTCGGAGACCCATAGTGTTATAAACCATTCGACTCAGTTCGACGAGATCGGAAAAGGTCTGTGTGTGTGTATGTGTGTGTGTGCACTTTTCGAAGATATTTGAACGCGCTCAATTTTCTCAGAGATGGCTGAACCGATTTTAACAAACTTGGGCTCGTTTGAAAGCTACTGTCAAGTTTGAAGATCAAATGGCTGTGACTTTTGGTTCCGGAGATATGATTGTATAAGTGACGTAACCGACAAAAAGCGTTGTATTTGAACACGCTCAATTTTCTCAGAGATGGCTGAGCCGATTTTAACAAACTTGGGCTCGTTTGAAAGCTACTATCGGGCCATTGATCAAGTTCGAAGATCAAATGGTTGTGACTTTTGGTTCCAGATATATGATGGTATAAGTGACGTAACCGACAAAACACATTGATTTTTACCGCTCTTATATATAAGGGTGCCAAAATTTTGGGATCACCTCTATTTTCGTTAAGCTCTAGTGCTCAAAAGTTTAAGCATCTCGAAAAAAGCCTTCATGCAAAATTTGAGCTAAATCGGACATGCGTAAGGGGTGCTGCCCGGTGGTAAAGGTTTGACAATTTTCGATCTTGAAAAAGCACCATAGGGAGGAGTACATGAAATTTCCAAAATCGAAAAATTGTTTTGATGCCGAAACTCTTAAAACTGCATGAAACATCGAAATTTAGTGTCATCTCGAAAAAAAAATTTTTTGAAAATACAACTTTCTGGGACTTTTTCAAAAAAATTTTTTTCGAGGTGACACTAAATCTCGACGTTTCATGCAATTCTAAGCTTTTTGGCATCAAATTTTTTTTTTCGATTTCGAAAATTTCATGTACTTCCCCCTATGGTGATTTTTCAAGATATATGAAAATTCCACTAAGTGGACTAAGAAGGTTTTTTTTTAGATTAGCATCACTGTTCTCATACAAATAGGCAACGTAAATGTCAAGCACTAGTTTGGAAAAATGATGCTGACTGTGTGACATAAACACTGAAACATGCTTTTGTGAACTCTTCGAATCAACCTGAATCAATTGGTGTCAAAATTAGTATCCAAAATTATTTAATAAAAGTATGAAACATATTTTCATGAGACTGTTATGAAAGAAGAGAAAGGCATTATCACACCACTAGGTGGATTAAGATGGGGGTTTTAGATTAGCATCACTGTTCTCATACATAGGCAACGCAAATGTCAAGCACTAGTTTGGAAAAATGATGCTGACTGTGTGACATAAACACTGAAGCATGCTTTTGTGAACTACTCGAATCAATCTGTATCAATTGGTGTCAAAATTAGTATCAAAAATTATTTAATAAAAGTATGAAACATATTTTCATGAGACTGTTATGAAAGAAGAGAAAGGCATTATCACACCACTAGGTGGATTAAGAAGGGTTTTTTATAATAAGGTACGTCACTATCAAATAGCAACTTTACACGATGAAGATTGGAAATCTTATGTCACTGGACTGCTGCCAAGCAGGTTTTACAAATCATCATATATTGAGTGTCTGAGAGCCGATCTGTCAGAACATGAATTCTCTTGATATTAAACCCACCAGAACGCTCATTGATTGCCGATGCGATTGATATTATCTTCATTCCTCCTGTCACTGCTTGATTACGATGTGACTAAATATAATTCAAACAGTATAAACATTGAATTATATTCATTTACACCAATAAACTCCGATGTCCGATAACTTTTTGCAAAGAACAATGGACTTTATCAATTTATGTTCATGTTAGTACTCTCGTTGAATTATGTTTCTTCAACAGGGAATAGGGGAATGAGAGAGAAAACAAAAAGGTTTGACTGAAGAAACTTCTACTTGGTCGAGTATTTCATTTCACAGACACTTTATCCGTACCGATTACAGTTGACGATGATTTTAGTCCGTATGTCAAGGTCATTTGACATGACTGACAAATAGCAACTCTGCTTGAGACATTATATTTATAAAAAATTTATATAGTTTTGAGCAATCCTGTATAATCGAGTCTGAGATGTATTTTCATTATATCGACATGGGACTGTTACGTGATTAATGTTAATAGAAGTCCCAATAAGCTTTCGTGTAAGACAATGAACGGTCGTGTAAGGCAGTGATCTAGATTCATCCAATTTGATCGAGCTTCGGAACACATCGTTTATTAATTAACGGATTACACATTTGATCACTAGGGTACAGGTCGTAAGTCTGCACTACTTTCCATGTTTGTCCAATAGAACCTGAATTGACATAATGTTAAAATTTTAATTACGGGATGCAATATTATCACAAAATAGTATTAGACAAACATGCTTTTAGCAAGTAATTGAATTCATGATTGTCATGTATAGTTTCATTTAACTCCAGTCTTTCCTATGTTGGTCTTTCGTTGTGAAGTATGCCGTAGTTATTTCGATCGTTCGGTCCTACACAGTTTCATGTGATAATTTTTCGTTGCATGCAAACTTATTTATGGCTTCTAAGAGGGAAGTGTAAATCAGGGCTATTAATCCTGGAAATAATCGAAAAGAATTGCATGAATAGTTTTTCTGAATTCGATGATAATGATGTGAATTAGTTTGGTCTGAACTCAACACGGGTTGATTTCGTGGAGCTTGAGAGAGGTTAGTTGTTTTACTACTTATTATTGTGATTCTTTGCAGCTTTGGATTTTATACTGACTAGGATATAGAAGACTTCCATTTGGCTCGATTATCAGACTTTGCCCAAACTATAAATTTATATTTTCCGTTATACCGTTTATTGAGTGCCCGCTTTAACATTTTGGTCGTTCGCCGGGATCCATAAATATAAACTTGTCGTACTTTGATAGGACAACAGTATGTCCTTTGCCATTTTCTGAAGAAAGGATATAGCATTACTGCAAAACCAAACTTTTAATCGAAGCACCGGTGACAAGGCAAGATCAAAAATATCTCTGTGTGCACCTTTCAAAGCTAAAGGTTGTAGGAGAGCTACTGTTGGTACATTAATGAAGATCAAATGGCTGTATCTTCCGGCTCCGTAAATACATTAGTATAAGAAACTTTACCTACAGAACTCTTTTTTTTCGCACCACTCAATTTTATCGGAAATACCTGAACCGATTTCAAAAATCTGAGACATGTTTTGAAGCTACTGTACTGTATTTGATATGTTGAAAAACACTTTTTGTTCCGAAGATAGAATCGTATAAGTAACGTAACAGGCAAAATATACGTTATTACTTTGTTCTAATCTGTTTGTATGAAAATTAATACATCTTGGTGTTTTGACATGAGTTTGCCATAAGTAGCTTGAATTATTTTCAGTGCCTGAGAGGAAAAATGAAGGGAAAAACGAACTCACAATTCCTGCCACTCTGGGCTGTAGTGGAAACAGATCCAAAATAAAGTCAAATCGAAAGCAATGTTCATCGAACGCGTTCTAAACCCAGCCGCCTCATGAATGGCAATTTGTCTCTCTAGTGCACCTTCTCTGTTAATCATATAGAACAATCCTCTCATTCTATTCTCTCATTCTAGTAAAGCACTGGGTTAAAATAGTATTTTTATGTGACCATAAGTCAGGCGCATACCCAGAAAAAAATTCAGGGGGTGTTTTCATAATATAGGGGAGACCGGAGCTAAATCGGACACTTTTTAGAAATTACAAAAACATCAATTAAAACTGGGTTTTTACTCAAGTCATCTCCACCGTGTCATCTCCAATCGCGTTTACAAAATCAAAGTGCCCCTTCACTACCATAGGCTTGTTCAGGAAAAATCAATCCGCAATTGTTTTAAATTTTTTTAATATTCTGGTATTTGACGTGAAGTCGTCATAACAAGTTTATTTTCAGAGTCTAATCGGAAAAACAATTGCATGTGAATGCAGGTTAGAGTTCTGCGTTTCAAATTAAACATTGGATTTGGTCACTTACTACGCATTCTTGTGCCAACAATCGACAGATTGTGCAACTCTAAGTATCAAAGTATTGGCTCTAGAAAAAAAAACAATTGCAGTAATTTGTTTTGAAATATTTTCATTTGCTGTATTGTAGTGAAGCTAAACCTATAAACTCTCGCAAGGGTATTGTATTGTAATGTAGTTACTTAAAACAAAACAAAATTGTGATTACTATTCCGACCTTAAGATTATATAAATTATATTTCAACATTATGTAAAGCCATTATATATTCGGTTTATTTGATCAATTTACATGCAGAAAAGGTATAAATATGATTATACTGTTCGCTAAATCATTCCTTTCGTGAGTATGTTTGCAAAAGTTGTTATGCAATCATTTATATCAATATTGGAATAGATGTCAATTGTCAACGTTGTTTAGCTGTCTAACGGAAAACACTCGGATTTTCCAAAACTGGTCGGATGATATAAAGAGTAAAAATAAGTTAACTATGATAAGATTGAACTTCTACAGAGAGTAGATTTAGACGTCACTTAAAGCAGTTTTGTTTAGCATGAATTTTTATTCACTTTCAAAAAGGAAATAATCGTGTTAACGTTAAAGGTTGGTTTTATGAACAAGCATGAAATAAGTTATTGTGAAAATAATAGCTTTAGAGAAACAACAATTTCTCTCAACGTAAAGTTTACAAAATCGGCTATGTGCCCTAGTACAAAATGGGTTAACCCCTTGTTTGACCTGTATCTGCAACGACTAGTAAATGCCAAAACATAGTTTCTTTCAGCATGTCAGAAAAGGAATTGCATTTCGGTTCAAATACCAAAAGCCTATTAGAAGCAGCCAGAACTTTACTCCTATTTAGCGGTTTATGTTAAATTGCTAGGTGGCATAACAGTTCACCATAAATTTTTACACACTGACCAGTGCGAAACGTAACCCGATCAGATACAACGATAGTGATAAGACACAAGTGTTTTTTTTGGCTGTTCATGTAGTATGAATGCCTGATTAGTGAAGAGCAGCAAGGGATCATTGGCTAATTTCTAAATTTATGTTTCTAATTGAACTAAGTATTTTGTTTCCTTTACCTCGGCTTAACCCTTATTGATTGTTTATCGGGAGAATTTCACATTTCAAGCGATAATCCTAATGGCCGACTAATCGTTTATTCCAGGAATGAAAACTAGAAAAACATAACATAAGTCTGTTTTAATATTAGGATCTCTTTAATAGAAATCTAAATGCTTGACTAAACGTGATCATTTAGGCAGGGTAAAAACTTTCGTCTTGTAATGTGATGGTGTCTTTCTCATATTCTCATAAATATTTCTGTGGTATTTTTAGGAAAACTTTTCATTGAATCTTGAATTGAAAAGTTTGAGTCACATTTAGTACAAATTTTCCCTTTCTTGCATCGTCGTTCTATAGGGCGGTTTGATATGTTGAACGCACTTCACCCTGTCATTCCGGAAGTCTAATCTGGATGAAACTCAATAGTAGTCTATGAGACCAAAGTTTTATTTGAACCTAAGTTTGTGAAAATTGAAAAAAGTGAATTTTGTTTTGGAATTTTTGACTTCGTTTTCTGAAACTCCCGGAAACGGGAACTGGGAAATGATGTACCCGAAATCAAATTTTTGGTCATTAACTAACAAGATAGGCCCAATATACGATTTATGTGTCTAGTATAGAGCTTTATTCATTTTTACATCGTCATGTATAGAAATATACCGATGAAATTGATTTTTTTACTTATTCCATTAAAAGTCGGAATTTGAGGTTGTATCCGAAAAACAAATATCAAAGCGGTCTATTCAATTGTAAGAACTTTCATTTGAATCTAAGCGTTGAATGTTTTGCATATAACTCCCTTTAATTCCAAAACTACAAGTTGCTTCTGGATAAAAATCAATTGTGATCAATAGGAAAGTAATAGAGTCTAAGAATCGGTTGAGCCATATTCGAGAAATCCAAATGCACATTTTTTGCATATGCACACTCTTACACACAAATTTGCGATCTCGAGGAGCTCCGGGCAATGACTGAAAAAGCGGTTCTTAGTGTGATTCCATGTGGTTTCTATACAGGAGAGGTAGAAAATCGATGTTTAAAAAAATCTAAAACATAACGATCCACATCGATTGACTTAGATGATTTCCCAAAACACAAAACCAGAAACATAAATAACGAACTTAAATTCCCTCGCACCGCTTCTCTACATTATGATGACGGCGCAGAAAAAAAGATCTGTCAAGCATCTCCATAACACTACAACGCAACACCATGGCTAACAACAAGGGACCAGTTCGTTTGAAGGTCAACTTGATTCGGTTCAGCAATCGAACCAAAAATTGGCCGAGAGACTGGAATTAACACACAGAGAGAAGGTACCGGTGCCGGTACTTTACGATCTGTTCTCGTTACGTATCTAGCGATTTAAGACGTGGTTGAGGTGCACAGGTCTTCGTCGACAAGGGCTTGGGATTGCTTAGGATGGCAAATCCTTCATGAGTCGCACCGCGAAATATATTGAGTTATTGTTTGTGTATTTCGCCCACGTTTGACAGTCGTTGCCAGCGTCGTTTTCGTCGCTGTCGCGGTCGATGTTAGGAAACTGATATTGTTTAGCTCCGAGTGTTCCACGTTTAAGACGCTGACAAACTGTGCTCAGCGAGAGCTACTAGAGAGAAGAAGTGGGCGGTGGTGGGATAGGGGAAGCGATAATTGGCTGCTTAAAAATCTGAATATGATAATAGAATAAGACGGTGTCTCGGGTGTTGATATTAATTTACAAGTTGGTGACAATGTTGGGGCTATCGATAGCACCATGGAGGATGGTTTAGTTACGTATGTCTGTGATTCGTGAAAAGATTAATGGCAGCCTATTGAGTGGATGGCGCATGCGGAAGCTAATCGTAGAAACTGCTTGGTTGAATATAATCCCAATGAGTCGCCAGACGTGATTAACATTGTGCTCCGGTGTATGTTGCTTAGTTTGGTATTTTATTTCAACTGCCTGCTTAAAATTATCAACATGTCTACTTGTCAAATTTTACCATCAAAATTTACGAATTAGATATGATAATACTATTGTTCGTAACTAACCTGAATTTATTGCGTTGCTTTTGTGTTGCGAAGATGATAACTGTCGTAATTATAATCAACTTTGGAATTTTATTTGAGGAATGTTCAAACGTTTACATCTTCAATACAGAATGCTCTGGTTACATTCAAAAGCGTGCTAGTGTAGTGTAATTGACTTCTTCGGTTGGAACGAGTGACAGACAAACGGACAACTGACGACTTCCGGCTTATCGATATTACATGACTGAAGTTTACAGAGCCTAAATATGAACACCGTAGCAGAGTTGGTTAGGAAACTTTGAATATTCGAGATTCAAGACAGTAGATTATCGAATATCGATTAAGATTATCGTCGTACATTTTCTACATTAACAGATCGAAATTCCCCAGAAATCTGTTCTCTGGTAGCTCGGTAACGAATGGTATCAATAAATTTCGTTACAGGATGCAATATATTTTTAATTGATTTAACATGGAAGCCGATTCTAACCCAACCGACAGTGCTTAAATGTGTATGCTATAATATTTTTTTCATTCCCCCTGTTATACTTCTCCCATCAGCTGTGAAAGGCTTGGTGATTATCTAGGTTTTAATCAGGACATTTCCACAATTGTTAGTCCTATAGTGTGTACCACATAGTGCATAGTATTATTCGATTCAAGATCACATTCCTACCAAGCATGATTGGGAAGGTTCAAAAATAGATTCCAAACGAGCGCTATGGAATTATTCAATACATGAAAGGTCGGTTACGATTTTACATTGTTATTTTTTTTTCTAATAAATCTTTATTGGAATATGAGTTAAAATAAAATTATTAAGATTTATATTGGGTGTTCAACCACAAGTGGTGTCTTTTCAGCCCTATTATATACATGATTTGGTTATTACCATTAAGACATTAATTGATTTCGCAATTATGCGATTTTTGTGTAGGGAAAATTGTAAACCTACTTGTATTGTGTAATGAGAAAAACGAACTTATATACCAACTTGCTAACTTCAGTAATAGCCGTTCAACCGAGAAGGTTGTGTATAGAAGCGTACAGTTTAATAACGCTGGTTGGTTTACACGCGTTAAATACAACAACGGTTGAACTACAGGTAGAGACCTGTTGGCAGCAGCCGTTAAAACGTATAGTCGTGCTGCATAAGAGAGCCCTAGTGCTGGGCCAAGCTGGTGAAGGAAACAACAAAGGGCGTTTCCCAAACTCTACCCAGGCCGCAATATACAGCCACAAGTGCTGAGCAGGAGAGTGCAAAGGCACATCGAAGAGGAAGAGTGCAAAGGCACATAGAAGCAGGAGAGTGCAAAGGCACACCGGTGCGAAGGCACTTCGGTGCAGAAGCATATCGGTGCGGAGCACTAGGAAGAAGGAGACAAGACAACTCGGTCTTTCCACTGCCATACAACACGCAGGTATACACCGGTGACCTGCGCTGGTTACAGCTGGCGAAGACGAAAGTAAATCGGAATTCGAGTGGTGCTGGATGTCAGGTAGCAGTAGCATCACATCATATTCTATCGCTACAGTGAGCTTCAGCATTGTATCAACGCCCAGATACATCCAACAAGAACATCTAGAGCAACGAGGATCTACACGGCAGTGCAACGGAGATAGACAACAATTTCAAGGTAGAAGTTTTTTCTTTTCCTTTTGATTGAGTACTGTGTAGTGTTGGTTTCAAATTTTATTTTAAAGTTTAGTTAAAAATTTTAATGTAATGGATGAATCCATGGACGTAAATCCTAGCATGAATCCTATACCCCCACGAACGAAAAAATATCAGGAGAGCTTTTCTGGGCCTTGGATAGTCTTTTTTAGACGTATATCAAAGCCATTAAACATTTACCAAATTTCTAAAGGTTTGACATTACGATACTCTTCAATCAAAGAGATCATAAAAATAAATAACGATAAAATTCGTGTTGTGGTAAATAATTTGAAACACGCGAATGATATTGTCTCTTCGGAACATTTCAATAAAGAGTATAAAGTTTACATACCCTCCAAAGATGTCGAAATTGACGGTGTTGTTACCGAAGCGAGTCTTTCGGTAGATGATTTACTCAAGCATGGTGTTGGTCGTTTCAAGAACTCTATGCTTGAGGGTGTGAAAATACTGGAGTGCAAACAACTGTACTCAGTAGTTCATGAAGAGGAAAAAAAAGTTTATCGCCCATCAGACTCGTTTCGAGTGACATTTGCCGGGTCTGCGTTGCCGTCCCATGTCTATGTCGATAAAATTCGCCTCCCTGTTCGGCTTTTTGTTCCAAATGTTATGAATTGTACGAACTGCAAAAAATTCGGCCACACAGCTACTTACTGTAGTAATAAACCAAAATGTATTAAGTGTGAAGGGCCTCATAAAGATAATGATTGCAACAAGGAAATTGAAAAATGTATTTATTGTGGGAATAGTCCTCATGATGATATTTCAGTATGCACTGCATTTAAAGTGCACAAAGACAAAATTAAGCTTTCTTTAAAAGCACGGTCTAAGCGCACATATGCAGAAATGCTTAAAACGGTCATTGATGTCCCCCCTTTGGAAACCGAAAACGGGTTTTCAAATCTAGAGGAACCAGAGGACTCTGACTCTGACGAAAATAGTGAAGGTAATTCGTTTATCACTACCCAAGGGTCAGTTAAGAGAAAGAAGTCTTCCTCCAAATTACCAAAAAAGACACCTAAAATTTCATCTTCAAAAAAAGATCCCCGTGTTAAACAAAAAAAGTCAAAACCAAAGACTGTGCCTCCTGGTTTGTCAAATTCACAAACCAATCCAGGATCTAGTACAGAAAAAGATAATAATCCAGTGGGCTCCATTTCACAGCCACCAACAGGATTACTGAAGTTTTCGGAAATTGTTGAATGGATTTTCTCAGCATTCAATATATCTGAACCCTTAAAGACCCTCATAATGGCATTCCTTCCAATAGCTAGAACCTTTTTGAAGCAGTTATCAGCTCAATGGCCAATTGTCTCAGGTTTTGTATCTTTTGATGGATAATTTATCACCCGTCGCAAATGATACAATCACTGTCCTGCAGTGGAATTGTCGAAGCATCATGCCAAAACTTGATTCATTTAAAATATTATTGCATAGTCAAAAATGTGATGTATTTGCTTTATGCGAAACATGGCTTACTTCAAACATAGCTTTAAATTTTAATGATTTTAACATTATACGTCTCGATAGAGACTCTCCGTATGGTGGAGTGCTTTTGGGAATTAAGAAATGCTATTCCTTTTATAGATTAAACATCCCTTCAACTTCTAGTATAGAAGTTGTTGCTTGCCAAATAAACATTAAAGGCAAAGATATTTGCATAGCTTCGGTTTATATTCCTCCAAAAGCACAAGCTGGACAACAACAGCTTAATGAAATGGTTGAGGCCCTTCCTGCACCACGATTGATTCTGGGGGATTTAAATTCGCACGGTATTATGAGGGGTTCCGTTTACAATGATAGCAGATCATCTTTAATACAAAACATTTGTGACAATTTTAGCATGACGGTATTAAATATGGGTAGCATGACACGGATCCCAAGACCTCCGGCACGCCCAAGTGCATTAGATCTATCTCTTTGCTCAACATCAATTCGACTAGATTGCACCTGGAAAATACTGCCTGATTTACACGGTAGCGATCATTTACCAATCATCATCTCAATTAGCAGTAGCAATTGCATTGCTACTTCAGCTAGTATTCCATATGATTTGACAAAAAATATCGACTGGATTAAATACCAAAGTAGGATCTCTAGTATTTTGAATTCAATGGAAGAGCTCCCTCCACTTGAAGAATATGACTTCCTCATTTGTTCGATTCTGGAGGCAGCAGAACAATCCCAAACTAAACGCTTTCCTGGGCCAACGACTAACAGAAGGCCTCCCAACCCCTGGTGGGACAAAGAGTGCTCAGAGGCTAAACTCGCAAAACAAAATGCTTGCAAGACGTTTCTAAAACGGGGAGGAGGAACTCCTCAGAATTTTGAAAAACTTATGATTTTAGAAACCAAGTACAAGAGCATACTTCGAGCCAAAAAATGTAGCTATTGGAGACATTTTGTCGAAGGTTTGTCAAGAGATACCTCAATGAGCACTCTTTGGAACACGGCCAGACGAATGAGGAATCGTAACGTGGGCAATGAGAGTGATGAATACTCGAACCGATGGATATTTGACTTTGCTAGGAAAGTTTGCCCAGATTCTGTTCCTACGCAGAGCATTATAAGGGAATCTCCTCCAAATAATGGTTTTATTAATAACCCATTTTCAATGATGGAATTTTCTATAGCACTCTTGTCTTGTAACAATAACGCTCCTGGGTTGGACAGAATTAAATTCAACTTGGTGAAGAATCTGCCCAACCTCGCAAAAAGACGTTTGTTGGAATTGTTCAACAAGTTTCTTGAGCAAAATATTGTTCCACCTGACTGGAGACAAGTGAAAGTTATCGCCATTCAAAAACCGGGGAAACCAGCTTCCAATCACCACTCATATAGACCCATTGCGATGTTGTCCTGCATCAGAAAATTGTTCGAAAAAATTATTCTACGACGTCTCGACACTTGGGTCGAGACGAACGGTTTGTTGTCAGATACTCAGTTTGGCTTCCGTAGAAATAAAGGGACGAATGATTGCCTTGCATTACTTTCGTCTGACATCCAAATTGCCTTCGCTCAAAAGCAACAAATGGCATCTGTATTTTTAGACATTAAAGGAGCATTTGATTCAGTTTCCATTGATGTTCTTTCAGACAAGCTTCACCAAAATGGACTCCCAGCGGTTATAAATAATTATTTGCACAACCTTTTGTCAGAGAAACGCATGCATTTTTCACATGGCGATTTGGCAACACTCAGAAATAGTTACATGGGTCTCCCGCAAGGCTCATGCCTCAGTCCGCTCCTCTATAATTTTTACGTGAATGACATTGACAGCTGTCTAGTAACCCCATGTACACTAAGACAATTGGCAGATGATGGCGTGGTTTCAGTTACTGGACCCAAAGCTATTGATCTGCATAAACCATTGCAAGATACCTTAGATAACTTGTCCGATTGGGCTGTTCATCTTGGTATCGAATTCTCTGCGGAGAAAACAGAGTTAGTCGTCTTTTCAAGAAAGCATGATCCCGCGCAGCTTCAGCTCCATATGATGGGAAGAATGATCCAACAGGTTTTAACTTTTAAATACCTCGGGGTGTGGTTCGATTCCAAATGCAAGTGGGGAGGACACATTAGGTATCTGATAACGAAATGCCAACAAAGAGTAAATTTTCTTCGAACAATAACAGGATCTTGGTGGGGTGCTCATCCGGAAGATCTAATAAAATTGTATCAGACAACGATACTTTCAGTGATGGAATATGGATGCGTTTGCTTTCGTTCCGCTGCAAACTCTCATATTATCAAACTGGAGCGAATTCAGTATCGTTGTTTGCGAATTGCTTTAGGGTGCATGCACTCGACACATACAATGAGTCTTGAAGTTCTGGCGGGAGTTCTTCCATTAAAAGATCGATTTTGGGAGCTTTCATCACGCCTGCTAATAAGATGTGAGGTGCTGAATCCCATGGTAATTAATAATTTCGAACGACTAGTCGAGCTTCGATCTCAAACAAAATTCATGACAGTATATTTTAACCATATGTCACAGGAAATCAACCCTTCAAGATATATTCCTATCCGTGTCAGCCTCCTAAATGTCCCTGACACAACTTTATTTTTCGATACATCCATGCAGCGCGAAGTGCGTGGAATCCCGGATCATCTACGTTCGACGGAAATCCCAAAAATATTTTCAAGTAAGTTCAGGCATATTGACTCTGAGAAAATGTTTTACACGGACGGATCGCGAATTGAAGAAGCGACAGGGTTTGGTATGTTCAACAATAATGTTTCGGCCTCATTTAGGCTTCAAGAACCTGCATCTGTTTATATAGCAGAGCTAGCAGCAGTTCATTATAGTTTGAGTGTAATCGTCACATTAATTCCAAACCATTATTTCCTCTTCACAGATAATCTGAGTGCAATTGAAGCCATTCACTCAAACATGACTGGCAAGACTGAACCGTTTTTCCTGGGCAAAATAAAACAGTGCCTGAACGACATATTGAACAATAATTATCTAATCACTATAGTCTGGGTCCCGGCTCATTGCTCCATTCCTGGCAATGAAAGAGCCGATATTTTAGCCAAACGTGGTGCTATTGAGGGTGAAATTTATGAGAGACCAATTGCTTTCAACGAATTCTATAGCTCGTCTCGCCAAAGAACACTTGCCAGCTGGCAAGCTTCTTGGGATAAAGATGATCTGGGTCGGTGGATGCACTCAATTATTCCGAAAATATCGACAAAGGCATGGTTCAGGGGACTGGATGTGAGTAGAGATTTCATTCGTGTGATGTCCAGACTCATGTCCAATCACTACACGTTAGATGCACATCTCCTTCGAGTTGGGCTCTCCGAGACTAATCATTGTGCTTGTGGCGAAGGTTATCGAGATATTGATCATGTCGTTTGGACATGCGTGGAGTATCGTGATGTCAGATCTCAACTAATAAATTCTTTGCGTACCCAAGGTAGACTATCCAATATCCCAGTTCGAGACATTCTTGCTTGTCGTGACCTTTCATACATGAAACTTATTTATCATTTCATAAAGAAAACTGGAGTTTCAATTTAATAAAGGCCCCTTTCAAGACTTAGTTC